>NW_003852707.1:488473-510440 GCF_000181295.1 Otolemur garnettii
GTGCTCTGTTTTAATTTGGAGTGGGGAAAGTAAGCTCTTGCTTGGTACAACTATTGTTTCAAATAAAACCATTTAAACCAAAAAAAAAAAAAAAAGAGCAGATGGAGACCATCCGACATGGTGTACACATGATGGTGGCCACCCCTGGGCACCTCATGGATCTGCTGCAAAAGGAGATGGTCAGCCAAGACATCTGTTGCTACCTGGCCCTTGATGAGGCTGACCACATGATTGACATGGGCTTTGAGGGAGATATCCACACCATTTTCTCCTACTTCAAGGGCCAGCTGCAGACCCTACTCTTCAGTGCCACCATGCCCAAGAAGATTCAGAACTTTGCCGAGAGTGCCCTCATAAAGCCTGTCACCATCAATGTGGGTTGTGCTGGGGTGGCCAGCCTGGATGTTATATAGGAGGTAGAATATGTGAAGGATGGTGTACCTGCTCGAGTGCCTGCAAAAGACACCTCCATCTGTGCTCATCTTTGCAGAGAAGAAAGCAGATGTGGATGCCATCCATGAGTACCTGCTGCTCAAAGGGGTTGAGGCTGTGGCCATCCATGAGGGCAAAGATTAGGAGGAAAGAACCAAGGCCATCGAGGCATTCCGGGAATGCAAGAAGGATGTCTTAGTGGCCACAGATGTAGCCTCCAAGGGCCTGGACTTCCCTGCCATCCAGCATGTGATCAATTATGACATGCTTGAGGAGATTGAGAACTATGTACATTGGATTGGCTGCACTGGGTGCCCAGGAAACACAGGCATCGCCACCACCTTCATCAACAAGGCCTGTGATGAGTCAGTCCTGATGGATCTCAAAGCCCTGCTGCTGGAAGCCAAGCAGAAAGTGCCACCTGTTCTGCAAGTGCTGCACTGTGGGGATGAATCCGTGCTGGACATTGGAGGAGAGCATGGCTGTGCCTTCTGCAGGGGCCTGGGCCATTGGATCACTGACTGCCCCAAAATCAAGGCACAGAAAGAACCAATAATATTTCAAACAAAAAGCCATAACAAACTAGCCTAGTTGCACGTAGATTTCTGTTCCATTTGAAGTTAGGTTAGCAGTACCCATAGACATGTTAACTTTCCAATGAAAGTTCTAAAAATCTGCTTTTAGCCCAAAGGTACTCAATTTCCAAAGACATCAGGAATTTGAATTCGAGAGAATTCGTCAGCCTCTCTTAACATTTTTTAGGATACACTTTGGACTCAGCCAGTTACCAAAAACACTTTCCTTTTAGATGAATTAAAATTATTACTGACAATGTATGTTAGGACAGACCAATGCCTTTTTTTTTTTTTGAGACAGAGCCTCAAGCTGTCCCCCTGGGTAGAGTGCCGTGGCATAGCTCACAGCAACTTCCAACTCCTGGGCTCAAGTGGGTCTCCTGCCTCCGCCTCCCAAGTTGCTGGGACCACAGGTGCCCACCACACTGGCTATTTTTTTTTCGGTTGCAGCCATCATTGTTGTTTGGCGGGCCGGGCTGGATTTGAACCGGCCACCTTAGGTGTATGTGGCTGGCGCCTTAGCCACTTAAGCCATAGGTGCCAAGCCCAGACCAATGTCTTATATGTTAGGACAGACCAATGCTTTACAATATTGGAACATATATATAACCATAACCCATGCAAAATTAATCACCATTTCATATTTGACAATGTTCCCTATACATTTTTAATAAATCAAATAATCCTCTTCCCAGACAAAAACCGCAGCAAAGACCTAATAATCTTGTCCAAGGTGAAGGGTTGCATTCATCCATTTGCCAGAACACCCATTCAGTTTGTAAAGGTATTCTTCCATCTACCAAGTCCTGGCCAAAATATCTCTCAGGGCTAACTATTACCCCTAGACAAAGGACTCATGCAAGAAACCTCTGACCTGGGCCTCCTCCCCCCTTTCGGAGGCTATCCACCTTGGAGACCTGTTGCTGATAAGGATACAGCCCCACAAACCACGAGATTTACACTCTCTCCTCCAGATTTTCAAGGGCCATCCAGAGCTCACGAGACTGCCCGGACCACAACACTTTCCAAGGCACAGCCCCTCTGCCAATAGCTCTGGCACTCTTTACTCTTGCATGCCCCTCAGTCCAACAAAATCCCATTTTATCACTGATCTGTGGCCCATGGGTTCAATTCTCAAATTCCTGAGACCAAAAACTCACTGAAGAGATTCCAGTAACAAAACTACGAAACCCTTTCTAATGTCTTTTCATTTTCCCCCAAGACGACATGGCCATGTGGCCGCCCAAAGACAGAAGGCAGAAAACCTGGAACTTCCAGTTTCTCTCAGAATAGCCCGGGGGCAAAGTTGGAGCAGGGAAGAAGGGCACACTCACACATTAGGTGAGGGGTGGTGAAACCCCACCTATTGTTACCCATCTCAGTCATTCTCCAAGCACCCACATGCATACAATTCCAACCCATTTCTTCTTCTTCTTCTTTTTTTTTTTTTTTTTTGAGACAGAGCCTCAAGCTCTCCCCCTGGGTAGAGTGCTATGGCATCACAGCTCACAGCAACCTCCAACTCCTGGGCTCAAGAGAGTGTCATGCCTCTGCCTCCCAAGTAGCTGGGACCACAGGCGCCTGCCACAACGCCTGGCTATTTTTTTTGGTTGCAGCCGTCGTTGTTTGGCGGGCCCAGGCTGGATTCGAACCCACCACCTTAGGTGTATGTGGCTGGCGCCTTAGCCACTTGAGCCTCCAACCCATTTCTTAACCTGGGCAGCCTTGATTTCCTACTCAAGCTGCCACTTAGCCATAGGAGTCAAACCACCACTCCCCTAGGCCTTGTGACGGGAGGTCCAACTCCACTCTCGGAGTTCTCTCAGTCACACCACATCCACACACTCTCACACACCTGCCCGTGATCTAACGCCCAAGGAGGTGATCAGGCTCCTCTTCCACTAAATTGTAGTGGGGTTCAAAAGGATCCTACCTTACTCTGGACGTCCTGGCGCCACCGTTACTTGTTCCTTTGTGGTGCTCAGCCTCCGCAGTGACCCGCCACAGGGACCTCACCAGCTTGGTCTCAACAAGATGTTCCTCTGGGAGAATTTGTCCCAGGAGCACGCTGAGGCCCGTGACGCCAGACCAGTGGGAGTTCCCCATGGGGAAGATCTGCGGGGCGGGCAGAACCTAACCCAAAGAATCTGGCTGCACGATTTTGCCACCAAACCTCGCTTCCCAGTCAGGGAACCAAGAAATGTAGCAGGAAACGGACACAGACAGAAGACTCCAGGCACCACTTGATTAGAGGAAGCGGGTTTATTCCGGCGGAGGGTGGGGGATTGGTAACTCGGAACACCGGTGTGTCTCCAAAATGGAGCCCCCCCACTCAATCTCTTGTCTCTCTTTTATCCATTTTTCAGGGCGAGAGTGCACATGAGGGTCGTAAAACAGAGAGAGACATGACATCATCCTCAAGGTCCTGGGCTCAAGGAGGAAGGTCAGATTCACCTGTGTCCTTGAGACCGGTGGGACCACCTGCCCTCAAAGGAGATGGAAGTCCGGGGAAGTTACTAGGTTATAATCTAGGCCCCCCCTTATATCAAGGAAGAAACATACAGACAACAGAAATGCCTGCGGCTTGGCTGAGGCCTACACAGGGCGGCTAGCACAGATTCTTTTAGTTCTGCTGTTACTTTCTTGCCTCACTGTAACTGTTACTTTTAATTCAAAAATAACCGAGAAAGTATGTTTGCTCTGGTCCTCAAATAATCTGTAAGACAGGCATATAATCACAAAATCCAAGGAAGTGATAGAAAACGATCAGCAACAAATCCAAAGAATTATTTTAAAATGAAGAAAAACATATCATTTAAGATCACTATATACTCTTTTGGACCACAGCTTTTTATATATATACATGTATTTATTTATGTAGTATTTATGCACCTGACTTGTTTTTCTTTTTACTTTCTTAGCCTAATTTCAAAGTGAAAACTCAGCCTGGCACTCACTATATAGCATTGGAGCTGACATAGAATTGAACCAAGTATCCATAGCCCCTTTTTAAGTTTCACTTTGATAAAGCTTTTAAAAGTACATAAAGGATTTTTTAAAGCAAAAAAGCAAATATGCTTTTGGTATGTTTGATAGAAAGGATTCCTCACATTTTTGCCTCGTAGATAAAATAGGCCTGGTTTTTATTTCTTTGTAAATACTGAAAGCTGATTGCTTTTGTAAAAATAAAATTCCTGTACAGTGGTTCTCAACCTTCCTAACTGCCGCGTTGTTACAAATGGAACAAAAGGGTCGCGACCCACAGGTTGAGAACCGCTGCAAGAAAAAAAATTCTTTGAGATATCTGTTTCTAAGGAAGAAAGAGCTACCACCAGAATTCTCATGTAGTTCTCTGCAAGGCAGTCAACACCACATGAAAAAGATTGTTAGCTATCCGTAGAAACAACTGGAGAAATTTTTAGTTTTAAATGTCAAAGCAAACCAACAAAAGATTCTGTTCATAAAAGGTAGAGAATCTGCATGAAGTGCAGAAAATGTGAGCCTTCAAATTTGTAGTTGAGTTTCCAACATTCTCCAGGAAAGAAGGTTAAGGAAATACCTCCTGCATTCATAGAGAGAAATTACTGTATCCGGAAAAGCGTCGGATTTCACTCCTTAATCCAGTGCAGATGCTAAGAGGTCAGTTCACCCTATTTCTAGCATTAAACCACGCAGCTTTAGAAAAAGCTCGGGTATTATCGATACATGGGACACTCCAGCAACACTACAGTGACGCCAAGACCAGTGGTACCTAGGGCCAGGCGTGGGAGTAGGAATCTTCGCATGGAGGCAAGAGGGGACTTTTAGGGGGCAATGGAAACTTCCTACGATTTTGACTGGGGAGACTGTTACCCCTATATATGCATTTGCTAAAACTCATCGAACCATTCCACTGAAACGGGTGCATTTATCGTTTGTAAATTAGACCTCAACGGGGTACAGTTTAAAAGAAAAATACATATACACTAGGCGCTTTCCAGGAAGGCAAACAAAGAGGGATGACAAAATCGCCCCCAAGGTGTGGGGCAGGGATGTCCGGCATTTACAGATCGGTTCGCGCTAGGACCAGCGGCTTGTCTCATTAAATTTTCGTCCTGTCGCCTCTGCGTAGAGGAAGTAACACACTTCCGCCCAGCCCACCGAGCCCACAGGCGCTGGGATTTCAATTTAGGTTGCGCGACTTCACGACACAAAGTTTGAACCACTCAGCGATGCTGGTGATAGAAAAAGCTGGATAAGCATTTTCTGAATGAATGATTCTGGCTACAGAGCCGTACAGCTCGCAAAAGGCCCATCTGGAGGCCGAAACCTTCAGACACAACCCAGAACGCCAGCGGCTGGACCTGAGACCCCAGCTGAAGTTCCGAGCTGGAGCTGCAATCTGTTAGGGCTGTGGGCGGGGCTTCGCCTGGGGGCGGGGCGAGAGCATCGCGTTTCCGCCAAGCTTGTACCTCTTCTCTTGCCGTAGCCTAAAGCCGGAAGTTCCTTGGAGGCGTGCTTTAGGTTTCCGGGCTAGAGCTGGGCGCTCTGGTACCATGTGGGAACGGCTGTGAAGAGTCCCTGGCTTCAGAATCATCCTGAAATTCCGATCGTCAGGTGAGGAGGAAAACAGAGCGCTCCGCGTTGCTGCGGATCGGGGCGGGGTATCGACGGTGGGTTAGGCATCCGCAAGTTTTCTGGATGTCTTCGGAGTCGGAGTTAAAGTCTTGGTGCGGCCCCGGCGCCGTAATTAGTTGTTAACGCTGTTGCCTTGGTGTTCGCGTCTCGGGGGTCAGCGAGCCCCGGGACAGCCCCGTTATGTGACCGCGATTGCTGTGAGGCATTTGCTACTTGCAGTTAAGGCACCTTAAGGCTTCGTAGAGACTTCTGGTAGTGATTATGTCTATCGGTCTGTGTTATTAGAACTCCGCCGGCGTGAAAAATGACGTCTTTAGCCCAGCAGCTCCAGCGACTCGCCCTCCCGCAAAGTGATCCCAGTCTTTTATCTAGAGATGAAGTTGCCTCTTTGTTGTTTGACCCCAAGGAAGCGGCCACCATCGACAGGGACACCGCCTTTGCCATCGGTGAGCCACCCTTTAACTTAGAAAAGCTCTTTGGAGCGTTTGTTTTTTGGATGTTGCTGTGTTTTCTTGTTGCCTCCTCTTTCTCAGCAGTTTCTAACATGTTGACTTATGTTGTCAAGGGAAAGAGAATATATGAAGTAACCATGTGCTTGGTGCTTGAAATGTATATACGATTATTAGTAGCTGGAGTTGACAGATGAACAACAAGGTTAGATGAACTAAAAAGAACTAAAGAAAAGAACTAAAAGAGGATGGAGCAGTAGGAAGAAGAGTCTTCCCAGAGGACTGACCTCCTTAATGTAGGGAATATCAAAAAAGAAAAGAAAATGGATCCTGCCATAAAGTACTTTCTGTTCTTCTAGTAGATAAGATGTATTATACATGTTGAAAACTAGAACTTTGTGTTTGGGACTATGTTATGCATTGTACATGCTGAAAGAATTCCCAGAGTGGCACACGTAGCTCAGTAGGTAGGGTGCCGGCCACATACACCGAGGAGCCTGGCCCAGGCCAGCTAAAACGACTGCAACAAAGTGAGTGTTGTTGCAGTGACAACTGCAACAAAAAAATTAGCCAGGCATCGTGGTGGGCGCCGGCAGTCCCAGCTACTTGGGAGGCTAAGGCAAGAGAATTGCTTAAGCCCAAGAGTTTGAGATTGCTGTCAGCTATGATGCTTTGGCATTCTACCGAGGGTGACCTAATAAAATTCTGTCTCAAAGAAAGTTCACAGACTTTTAAGGATAAGTAAAACTGTAAAAGAGGGATGGGATGAGTTTGCTTGCAAAGAGTTGTTAAACGAGCTGCCTTTGTTTTTAGGATGCACTGGCCTGGAAGAGCTACTTGGAATTGATCCTTCCTTCGAGCAGTTTGAAGCACCATTGTTCAGCCAGCTAGCAAAAACGTTGGAGCGCAGTGTTCAGACCAAAGCAGTGAACAAACAGTTGGATGAAAACATTTCATTATTTCTTATTCACTTGTCTCCTTACTTCCTGCTCAAGCCAGCACAGAAGTGTCTGGAGTGGTTGATTCGCAGGTAGCTAACGGAATTACGGAAAAATTAAATAGTTAAGAACACTCACAAATTTAAAGCTGAAAAATTAGGTGTACTAAGAGAATAATACAATGTGTATTGTATGAGGTGGACGTGCTCTTCTACTTGTAAGCTCATTTTGTAAACTATTGATACTCTTGCATAAATGGTCTAAGTTGCTTGGTTCTGAGGAGGTCCTGTCACTTTGCCATTACAGATTCCTCCTGTACACTTGGGACAAAGGATGATAAACCTTCTTGCTAAAATAACAAGGTTTGGGAAGAGAATAACAATAGCCTCTAAAATACCGTTATTTAAGAAAAACAATAATAGCTAATGTGTTTTGAGCATTTATACACCAGGCCCTGTGGTAAGCACTTTACCTGCATTATTTAGCTTAACCCTCATAGCCTTATGGGGAGATACTTATATTATCCCCATTTTACAGTTGAGAAAACTGAGGCTTAGTGGGGTTAAGTTGCCTGAGTCACATGACTGATCAGTGGCAGAACTGGGATACAGCTGAGTTTGTTTCCAAGTCTGATCTTTTTTTTTTTTTTTTTTTTTTTGAGACAGTCTCAAGCTGTTGCCCTGGGTAGAGTGCTGTGATGTCACAGCTCACAGCAACCTCAAACTCTTGGGCTTAAGCGATACTCTCGCCTCAGCCTCCCAAGTAACTGGGACTACAGGTGCCCACCACAATGCCTGGCTATTTTTTGGTTGTAGTTGTCATTATTGTTTGGCAGGCCTGGGCTGGATTTGAAGCCGCCAGCTCCGGTGTATGTGGCTGGGTCCCCAGCTGCTGAGCTACAGGCGCGGAGCCCCAAGTCTGATCTTTTACCTGCTTAGGGGATCATCTTAGTAAATTTACTGTTTGTTTTCTCACTTTTTGGTTTATGTTACATCTTATATGTTTTTTGTTTATTCACATGTGTAGATTTCAGTTTCATTAACTGGTGACATGGGATGAAGTGATTTTCTTTCAGGAAGCTAGTGAGTCATTGAGAAAACATAATTTTAACTTGGGTATTCTATTTTCTGGATGTTGCTGTGTTTTCTTGTTTTCTCTTCTGCCTTGTTCTATTGCTCAGCAGTTTCTAACATGGTGACTTAACGTTGTTAGGAGTAAGAGAATATATCAAATAACCATGTGCTTGGTGGTTATTATCAGAGCATTAGATTCATCAGACAAAAAGAATGTTCAAAAATCTATAAAATTCTGTTTTGGAGCATTTAATTTTTTCCAACTTGATCATAAGCATAAGGAGTGCTTTTTGCAGTTCATTTTTCATTTGTTTCTTTAGGCAGCTTATTCGCAGACATTAAGTTGGATATATGGTTAAGTAGGTTGCTCTTAGTTACTGTCTTTTTTGTTTGTTTCTTTGGTTCCCATCTTGAAATAAATACCATAATAAGGATTTAGGCAAAGTTTGGGACGTGTGGGTCTGCCTGGAGTAGTTGAGGAAGTAAAGCTATGTATAAAACTAATAAAAGGCAGAATGATATGGTAGTATAAGAAAATACATGTAAGAGGATGAGAGTTTAGAAGCTTGGAGAATTAGAAAAAGCATCTTGAAGAAGGAGGCATTTGAGCTGGGTGTTGAAAACTGGGAAGGATTAATACATCTGACAGAATTCATAAATCTATCTTACTGTGAGAGTAGAGGAACTGATAAAAAGTTTTGTGATATTCATGGGCAAATTATATATGGTTATAATTTGGTAAGTTTTTCATCCAAAGAAATGAATGTGAACTATTCTTTTGATTTTAAAAGTATGATAGTGAGGAAGGCTGTGGAAGGTGACTTTGAAGTATGTAGAAAAGCTGAGCTTTGCTGCCTAGTTGACCAGTTGCTTTAAAAAAATAGAGAGGAAGGGAATAGAATACACAGTTTGATTTGAATGTTCAAATATAGTGTATTAATGTATGAGAATTGCAGGACCATTTCAGGCACACTTAGATGAAAAGCAGAGGACTTACAGTATAAGTGCTTTGTACTTGTTTATAATTATGTGGTTGCTTTTTTGATACTCATGCTATATAGTTTTAGTATATTGCTAACTAAGTTAGACAAATAAAGAAATTGGTGTTAGGGTGGCTCCTGTGGCTCAAAGGAGTAGGGCACCGGCCCCATATGCCGGAGGTGGTGGGGTGGTGGGTTCAAACCCAGCCCTGGCCAGAAACTGTGGGGAGGAGGAAGAAATAGGTGTTTATTAATTTTGTGTCAATTTGAATCGTTTGCTTTTTCCTCAGGTTCCACATCCATCTTTATAATCAAGATAGCCTCATTGCTTGTGTTCTGCCATACCATGAGACAAGAATATTTGTGCGGGTTATACAGCTTCTAAAAATTAATAATTCAAAGCACAAATGGTTCTGGTTGTTGCCAGTTAAGGTATGATCGTTAAATGACATGTCTGTATAATCATTACACATTTTGATTAAGGGGTGTGGTTTGGAAAAAAGTAAAGTCAATGCTCCTGGGAATAGTCCAGATAGTACCCGTGTTACTTTTATTTCCTAACTTCAGTTAAAACAGTTATTAATAATATCTAGCTTTTATTTCATATCTGACATCAGTCTGGGCAATTTATATATTATCTTTGATTCTCAGAAAACTCCTTTTTATAGATAAGGACAGGCTCAGAAAATTAAGTTACTCATATAAATGTACGTGGCAGAGTAGCAGTTTGACTCTATCTGATTCCAGAACCTGTATCTTTCTACTATACCAGGCTATTGACATTTTACATTTTGGAACTAAAGAGCTTAAAAAAGTTGGAAACGAAGAAAGGCAGAAACAAAACTAAAAGGATGTGGATAACTTGAAGAGGCATCAGGAAATTAATCAGGTTGTGAAGAGAATGCTAGGAATTAATTTATGGATGAATGAAAAGATGTTTGTCTACCAGGCAGGGCCTCGGTAGGACCAAATAGCATGCTATCGTAGTAAAACCGAATGACTTACGATTAATTCTTTGTTTGCAACACACAGTAGGTGTATGTTGCTAGCTGGAAGTTTACTGCATGTTGATGTTGGTGGTCTAAGTTAGGAGGGGGACAGATGGAGATAAAAGTAGTCTAACAGACTATGGGGCTGTGCAGATCTGATGGGTGACAAGAGAGAGGTCAGTGGACAGAATTAGTAAGAAGGAAGTAATGGAGACTTTTTAATTAGGATAATTTAGGAATCTGCATGTAAAGGTCTTAAAGAATCTACAAGAAAAATAACCTGTGATAATGCTTCTTATCTAGCTATTCTTCCCAGCATTCACCCTGTTCATAGCACCACAATCATTTTTCCTCTGATGGATCCCCAGTTGCTCCCTAGGCACTGCTATTCTAAGCATCTAAACCCTAACTCAATTATGAAAGTTCACTTTAAATTCTCCTTTCATTGATTTAGCCAGTATTTATTGAGTAGCTGGTACATTCCATGTACAATGCTAGGTGGTAGGAATAGCAGTTGGCCAGATTCCTGGTCTGTTTCTGTTATTGATGTTATCGTGAAGCAATGTCAAAACCATATCCCACTGGCCCCCAAACCAAATCTAACCAGGAGAATTGCTAAGAATCTAAGAGAATCCAGATTTAGATAAATAGATATCAAAACGTAACACATGATAATCATTTTTCACTAACTTTTTAAAACCTCATTACTGTTCTTCTTTTTGAATTTCTAAAGTTTGCACAAGTATATGTGTTAATCTCATCACCACCACCTGTTAAAGTAAAGAGAAATTATATTTTATATTTGTGAGCCACAGCAGTATAAAGACATTACTGGGACGGTATTTTGTAATGATCAGTAAATAATAATAACCTTAACAGTTTATTCTTTCTGCCAATACCAGCAATCTGGAGTGCCCTTAGCTAGAGGGACTTTGATTACCCACTGCTACAAAGATCTTGGATTTATGGATTTCATTTGTAGTCTGGTGACAAAATCTGTGAAGGTGAGTAGTATATGGAGCATCATTTCTTGAATGTATAATTCCATGAAAAAATTCCTCACTCTGAATGAAGAAAACCTACTAAAGCCTTCCCTATTAAAAATGGTACTTTGGGTTCGGCTCTGTAGCATAGTGGTTACAGCGCCAGCCACATGCCCTGAGGCTGGCGGGTTTGAACCCAGCTCAGGCCAACTAAACAACGATGACAACTGCAACCAAAAAAAAAAAAAAATAGCCAGGCATTGTGTGGGTACCTGTAGTCCCAGCTACTAGGGAGGCTGAGCAAGAGAATCGCTTAACCCCAAGAGTTTGAGGTTGCTGTGAGCTGTGACGCCATGGCACTCTACCCAGGGCAACACAGCAAGACTCTGTCTCAAAAAAAAAAAGGTACTTTGAAGAAATTCCTTTTGTTATATGATATGTTTTGAGGCATGAGAAATTTATGAATCAGTCCTTTTTCTTTTCTTTTTTTTTTAGAATGTCTTTTATCCTCAAAGGTATTTTTTCAACAAAAAATAGTTTATTCCTTATCAAATTCTAGTTACAGTGACTATTCTTTTTTTTTTTTTTTTGAGACAGAGCCTCAAGCTGTCCCCCTGGGTAGAGTGCCGTGGCATTACAGCTCACAGCAACCTCCAACTCCTGGGCTCAAGCGAGTCTCCTGCCTCCGCCTCCCAAGTAGCTGGGACCACAGGCGCCCGCCACAACGCCCGGCTATTTTTTGGTTGCAGCCGTCGTTGTTTGGCAGGTCCGGGCTGGGGATTCGAACCCGCCACCTTAGGTGTACGTGGCTGGCGCCTTAGCCGGTTGAGCTATAGGCACCGAGCCCTACAGTGACTATTCAAAGAAAGAGACCATCTAAAAATGTCAGGAATATCAGGCAATTCATTCTCATCATATCATGTATTTACTCAGTGGGTATGGTAAGAATCAAAATGTCAAAGCCTAAAGTAGTTCAGGGGAGCTGTAAAGATTTTTGTACTTCTATCTTATTGAGCTTTCGTTCGTCAATGTGTTTTGTTTGTGTTCCTTGTGCCAGGTTTTTGCTGAGTACCCGAGCAGGTCCTCTCAGTTGAGGGTGCTCTTGGCCTTTTATGCTTCTACCATCGTGTCTGCACTAGTGGCTGCTGAGGACGTATCAGACAATATCGTCGCCAAACTATTTCCATATATTCAAAAGGTTGGCTCTGCTGATGTGTAAAGTAGATTATTTTGTACTTAAAGGAATTTTCTTGCCTATGAAAATTTCATTTAGACATAAGTGTTTTCAAATGGACAATTTATTCTGTAGTCCCAGCTACTTGGGAGGCTGAGGCAAGAGAATCGCTTGAGCCCAAGAGTTTGAGGTTGCTGTGAGCTGTGACGCCACGGCACTCTACCGAGGGTGACAAAATGAGACTCTGCCCCCACCCCCAAAAGAGTAAATATTAGCTCTCTGGTCCTGCCTCTGTCTCCTAGATCTGTTTTCTCTTCTTTCTTTTTTTCTTTTAATGTTTTCACTTTATTCCTTTAAAAGACTTAAATGCAGCTTTCAGGTATTTAAATGCTCACTTCATGCAGCATTTAGGTATTTAAAATTATACACCTCATAACTAAAATGAATGCATCTTAATGACAATGGTAAAATCACATGAGAGTTGTACAGAATGAAATCAGGCACTTCTAATATTTTCTGCTCTGTCTTGCTCTTCCCTACTACTTTGTCAAGTTATGCCACGTCTTAAAACTCTACATTTGAGTGTCTTTACTTGAGGGAACCTTTGCCTCTAGTGCATTAATGCCAGAACTATAGGAATATTGTCATTCTCTATCCTTTTTGAGAAGCTATACATATTTTATATTTTAAGCTAAATTCAAAATTTTTAAAGGAAAACTATTACCTTGCTAAGTACATATTTTCTATAAACAGCTTGAGTCCTGAATGGCACCAATGTGAACTGGAAAACTGACAAGAATTACTTCGCCTGGTCCTTTAACTTGAGGGCTACAATTAACTATATATCCCATACCAGTTATAAAGTCAGACTCATAGAATTTTAGAAATGCTAAACCTTCCTGTTTACCTACCACTTAACCAAATTATATTTTCAGTATTCCTAAGCTCCTGCATGTAGATTAGCACTTTGAAAAACATAAGTACAGGGCAGGGTGTGGAGGCTCAAACCTGTAATCCCCTTCCTCTGGGAGGCTGAGGCTGGAGTGCTTGAGCTCAGGAGTTCGAGACCAGTCTGAGCGAGAGTGAGAACCCTGGCTCTAAAACTAGCTGGCTGTTGTTGCAGGTGCCTATAGTCCCAGCGACTTGGGAGGCTGAGGCAAGAGGATCACTTGAGCCCAAGAGTTTGAGGTTGCTGTGAGTCATGTCTCTGTGGCACTCTCCCAAGGGCATCATTCCAGATGTGTTTTCTTAGCAATTGTTTTAGACTAGAAAATGGACTAGGCAGTCTCTTTGAGGCACAGAGCACAAACAGTCTCTCCCCTTCTTTTTGCATTGGCTTCTGCTCCCCAATATTTCCTCTTCCCAAGTGCCTTGTTGCCTGACACCTTCCCAGATGCTCCAAGGAGGTTACCACTTTTTACTTCTCACCAGTGTCCCTACTTACTGTTCTTAATTAGATCCTTTTTTCTTCTCTGTGTGATCTGATTGACATCTTCCTTCCACAGAAAGGTGTTAGCACATAGAAGTGCTTTCTGGCTCCTATTAGAATGTGTGTTGGATGTTTAAGTTGGGGGACTTTCTGAGATACCTTCTGTCACCTCAAAGACTTGTGTCTTCTCTGTGACCACTTGGGGGAACGGGTCAGGACTTCGCTCACTTCTGAAGAGCAATTGACTTTGTGCATTAGATTGTATTAACCTCCACCGTATGACATTTCTAATTTGTCAGAGTAACAACATTTTAAGTAGAAGGAAATAATGTCGTTTATCCTTTTTTTCCCCACCCACCTCTTTCCCCTATCATTTTTTTATATTTAAAAAATATTTAGGGATTGAAATCATCTTTACCGGATTATAGAGCTGCAACATACATGATAATATGTCAGATTTCTGTGAAAGTGACAATGGAAGACAGCTTTGTGAATTCCCTGGCATCCCAGATCATCAAAACATTGACTAAGACCCCCTCTTTGATCAAGGATGGATTAGGCTGCTTAATAGTGCTCCTGCAGAGACAGAAGCCAGAGAGCCTTGGGAAAAAGTACGTACAATTGAATTGAGAAACGATGCTAGTTAGAGGTGAAAGAAATTATATTTTGAGTAGTTTTTTTGGTAAGATAATGATATATATGTGTATTTTATTGTCATTCTTTGTCTAACTTGTAAAGTCAATGTCTTACCCATTTGCTTCCTCCCAGGCCATTCCCTCACTTGTGTAATGTTCCTGACCTTATTACAACACTTCAGGGGATTTCGGAAACTTACGATGTCAGCCCGCTTCTGCGTTACATGCTCCCCCACCTGGTCATCTCCATCATTCATCACGTTACTGGTGGGTGGTTTTATATTTTGTGTCTAGAAACTGACATTCTAAGATTTAATCTTCTTAAAATAGGAACCATATCCTAGTTGATAGCTTTAAAATATATAACATTTACCTAATTGTTTTTGTGTAACTTGTCTGTTTTTCTTAAGTGAGAAAGATTTAGAGTGGGGAGTGGCTTGGTTGAAGAAAGATCCTTGTTAATTGAACAATTTTTCAGTTTTATTTCTCTTATCAATAGATCTGTATTCCTAAATAGTCTATATGTGGAAAAAAAGTGCTGAATTACTTTAAAAAGCATTATTGAGTAAACCTTTGTCTTCTCATCTAATGAACTTTAGTGATTCATTTACAGGTATCTCATTCAGATGCCAAAAAACAGTTTTTCTCCCGAGAGTCATGGAAAATATAAGACCAAGAAAATTTTATACACAAAAGTCCTTGCTACAAAAACAAGGCCAAAAAATGAATTAGGTAGTTCTTATTTTTTGTTATTTGTTTTTAATCTTCCAATAAATGAAGATAAGGAAGAAACACTTGGTCCTCTTGCTAGTTGGAGAATACTAACAAAGACATCTCTAAAATTATGGTAGTTGATTGAAAATAAGGTTATCACAACCAAATCTTGGTCTAAACATGCGTTTCGGAAAAGTAATTAGCCTAAATGAAAATGTCTTCCTATTCTGATGGTGATAAGTAATGTGGGCCCAGTCTTGAAGGCAGGGGCTACATTTGTAGTAAATCTGGAATGGAAGAAGATGGCTCTTAGTTCACGAAGGAGAGAGGCATTGAGAGGACAGCCTGTTTCTACAGATGGTTTATTGAGATCTAGGTCTGTGGCCCAACTCGACCACTAACTTGCAGTGTGACTTGGAGAAAGAAAAATTTTAGACTTTTATTTTATTGTTGTCAAAGGCATGATAACAGCCTTTAAAAATATAGAGAATAGTTCAGGTAAAGGACAAATGAGGGTAATGTATAAAAAAAGACTTTGAAAGATATAAATGAACAGGTAGAAGACACTTGAAAATAGGTCAAAAACTGGGTATCAGTGTATATGTTTGAAAATTATTCTTAGATTTTCTGCTGTAAGTAAATGTATTAGTGTTAGCATACCAAAAAGTATTTCCCCAACTCAGTTTTAATTTGTTGCATATTAAGGAGAAGAAACTGAAGGGATGGATGGTCAAATCTATAAGAGACACTTAGAAGCTATACTTACAAAAATACCACTGAGGAACAACTTAGACCATTTGTTGGCTAGGTAAGCTGTTACTTCTGACATGCTTTTGGTTTGCACTTCTGTGGCCCAGTATACTTTTCAGGGCTGGTTAGAAGTTTTCCGGTATTCCTTTTTAATGTACATCTTGCTTTGTCTGTACTGTTTTATTAGCTGTAAGGACTTAGTCCAATAACTGTGGAAGCATAAAAGCAAAATCATTTTTCTTGATTGTCTTTAGTGCCTATAAGACAATCAAGAAAAGTGAAAAATGATAACTTTAGCTTAACCATTTAACTTTCCAGATGAAAATGGGAAGTTAATGGCTAAGCTAAATGTATGTTATAACTAAATGCAATTTATGGCCAATTGAAGTTTTCTATTAATAAATAGACCACTACGCCTGTAATAATACATTACAGTTGATAGCAGTTAGAAACTTATAAGATCACTTCTTCCTTAAAGATAATCCATTCTTCTTTTTTTCTTTAAAGAGCAAGTTGATGTAGTGAAAAGGATATAGGCATTGATTGCAGTCAGATGTATATTTGAATCCTGCTTCCAGCAGGGTAGTCAGTTGTGGAGGTCAGATTGGATCTGGTTTACTATTGTGTAACATCAAGCTGTACTGTCTACTAGTGGGCGTCATTTGTGCCTCTAGAGGATTGGTTTATGAATTAAGGGAGAATACTGGTGAAGTACTATTGAGAGCTGAGTCCTTGGAATCAGACTAGGCTTTTTTTTTTTTTTTTTTTTTGAGCTACTTTTGCTCTGTTTACCGGGCTAGAGAGCAGTGACATTATTATAGCTCCCTGCATCTCAAACTCCTGAAATCAAGCAACCTTCTTGCCTTAGCCTCCTGAGTAGGTGGGACTACAGGTACGCACCACCATGCTGGCTAATTTTTTTGATTTTTTTTTGTAGAGACATGGCCGTGTAGCTTAGGCTGGTCTTGAACTTCTGGTCTCAAGGGTCCTCCCCACCTTGGCTTCTCAAAGTGTTGGGGTTACCAGACCAGGCTTTAAAATTTAAAAACCCACTCTGGTTTTTATGGCTCACTAAGTGTTGGCATTTGTTGCTGATCTCATTCATCTATAAAATAAATACGATTTCTACTTTACAGAGACGTGATAACTGGAGATAAGTTTTCTAGAGCACCTAGAGCATAGTAGGTACTTGATAAATATATCCATGTGTGCTAATGTTTCTGTTTGTCTTTGCAGCCTTCTTTTTGAAGAGTATATCTCATACAGTTCACAGGAAGAAATTGATCCTAGCAAAGTAACTTTGCTTAATGAACAATTTCTTCCGCTCATCAGACTTTTAGAAAACAAGTAAGTTGTGTTTTGTTTGTGCTTTTCTATAATGTATGCATCTTTTCTTTCTTTCTTTTTTTTTGAGACAAAGTCTGACTATGTCACCCTCAGTGGAGAGCTGTGGTATCACAGCTCACAGCAACCTCCAACTCTTGGGTTTAAGCAATTCTCTTGCCTCAGCTTCTCACATAGCTGGACTACAGGTACCCTCCACAATGCCTGGCTATTTTTTGTTACAGTTGTCACTGTTATTTAGCTGGCCTGGGCCAGGTTTGAACCCACCAGCCTCAGTGTATGAGGCTGGCGCTGTAACCACTGTGCTATAGGCTCTAGCCAGTAATGTATACATCTTGTTATATAAAGATAAGATTCACAAGTCACATCTTAATGTATACATTTTAATGGACCTATCTTTTTCTTATTATTTTCCTTAGAAAGCAAGAAGTATAGGAATTAAAAATATTTGAAGTATAAGAGGAAACATGGGTTTTGTGGGAACTGTGGAAAGTAGAATTTTTTAATACATAGACCAGTGTCCTTTTGTTTTATCATTTCTCATACTTTAAGTCTTCATCTCAAGATTTTTTTTTTTTTTTTTTTTGCAGTTTTTGGCCGGGGCTGGGTTTGAACCCGCCACCTCCGGCATAGGGGGCCGGCGCCCTACTCCTTTGAGCCACAGGCACTGCTCATCTCAAGAATTTTTAAAATTTTATGTCAGCCATTTCACTTTGGAATCAGATCCATAAAGAATACAGATTTTCTTAATGGAATTACTTCACTGAGTGAAAGCCACACATACTGATAGACACCTACGTGCATGGTGTGTATGTTAATAACTTTATTAAAACTAAAGAATTAACCCCTTAACTTTTTTCCCAGATACCCCAGTACATTAGATGTTGTGTTAGAGGAACACCTAAAGGAAATTACAGATCTACAAAAACAAGAGCATTTTCACCAATTTATTTCTCTTTCTACAAGTGGAGGAAAGTATCAGGTATGTTGCCCTTCCTGTAGGAATTATGACAATGAGGGGTATTTTCCTGGTTATTTGAAGAGCCTCGAAAGGAAATTTGCCACTTCTCTCCCCTTTGTATAAAAGGAGAGACGAGAGTTTGTACAGTTTGTCTAGTTATCTACAGGAAGGCTCTGAGGCAGGAATTGAATAATTGGAGAAAGGTAAAATAATTTTTAAATATGAATTATAAATACGTGAATGCGGTACTCATTTCAGGAAAACTATTATTTGGGATTTTAAATGTTAAATATACTATTTATTAATAGTTATCCAAGGGTAGCCTCACAGGCATTCCTAGTGTTCCTTGATTTTCTCTTAGGCCTGTACTTGGCACTGCACTAGCCACATACAGCCATTTAAATTATTGATTAGACAAGTTAGACACATAAGCAGAAGTTCCTTTGATTAGCCTTGAAAGAGAAGTATGTTTGTTTTCGTTTGTCTCTTCCATAATTAGACTTTCATTTTTAATAGTATGAGATTTCCACATCTCAGGTTGACAGGTAGACTTTCTTTTTCGTCTGATTACTAAGGGGACCAGCTTGTCACTTGGGAGCATCCCTGTTTGTCCTGTCACTGAATGAGCTGCATTCTCTCTGCAGTGAGGTGCTGATCTAGTGGTGTAGGTGCTTTTCACTTTGGAATCAGTTACTTCACTAAATGAAAGCTACAATTACTCAGACACAAGGACACACAAAATCATACGATTACCAGTATGAATTTGTTTTACCCATCGTAACTCGTACCATGTTCTAGAGTAAAGATTTCGCTTCACTTTTTGGTTTCTGTAGTTGGGTGGTTGTTACTGAATACGTTGGGCAGGATCGGGTGGTTTTCTTCTGGCTTTCATTCTAGATCACTTGCCACCTCCATTAAGTAAAGTCATTGGATAATTATGTTGAATCCTGTAGTTTTTAGCAGATTCTGATACCTCTCTGATGCTCAGTCTGAATCATCCACTTGCTCCTGTGAGACTTCTGGCCATTAATCATCTGAAAAATATCATGAAAACATCAAAGGTTTGTGTCAAATAGCTTTACTTGGTGATTTCTTTTCCAGTGATGAACATTGTCATTTTAGAATAAGAAATGGAAGGTACTACCTAGACTTGATACTGTGTAATTATAGAGATAAGGTCAATAAAGCTGATAGAAGTACATTGGACTAAGATTTAGGACTGGTGTGTATGCCAGTAGTCCACATTTTAGACATAACCTAATAATTACTTTCACATGTTTCCATATTTAAATTATTAGTTTAGCTTTAGAGGTCAGCATTTTTTAAGCTGGAACTTACAGACCAAATCAAAGAGGTTCATAAATTATCTGAAAGTTTTTTAGTTTTGGAATCTCATTTTGATAGTCTTAATTTTATATTAAAGCGTACTTTGGGACATCTGAATGTTAACGTTTGGATACTATTCCATGATTTCAATGTCTGCAGTCACATTTGTTTTTAAAATTTTGGTGGCTACAAATGATAAGTACAGAGGCCGACTTAATTTGTAAAGAACTCATTATATTTGCCTTATACTGAAGGGCACTAGTATGAGGATTTGAGCAGTGATTCGGATAGAACAGTATTTCCTAAACTTCAGTCATGTGAGCATTATCTGAATAATTTTTGCTAAATTAATTTAACTACACGTATATTCTTAAAATTTGTCTTTTAACTTCTTTCAAATGGACTTTTTTTTTTTTTTTTGAAACAAAGCCTCAAGCTGTCACCCTGGGTCGAGTGCCAGGGCATCATGGCTTACAGTAACCTTGAACTCGGGGCTTAAGTGATTCTCTGCCTCAGCCTCCCAAGTAGCTAGGACTATAGGCACCTGCCACAGTGCCTGGCTGTTTTTTAGTTGTAGTTTTCATTGTTGTTTGGCAGGCCTCACGGCTGGATTTGAACTCACCAGCTCTGGTGTATGTGGCTGGTGCCTTAGCTGCTTGAGCTACAGGCGGGGAGCCATTTTTTTTGAGACAGAGTCTTACTCTTTTGCCCCAGGCTGGAGTGCCCTGACCTCAGCCAACTCACAGCAACCTCAAAGTCCTGGATTCAAGTGATCTTCCTACTTTAGCCCCCTGAATAGCTAGGATTACAGGCACTCACCACCACACTTGGATAGTTTTTCTATTTTCAGTAGAGACAAGGTATCACTCTTGCTCAGGCTGGTCTTGAACTCATGAGCTCAGGCAATCTGCTGTGTCAGCCTCCCAGAGTGCTGGGATTGCAGGCATGAGCCACTACTCATGGCCTAGAACTTCTTAATTACAGAAATTATACTTGGATTATACTTATTATTATATTTTCTGTAGAAACTAGAAAAATGTGTACTAAACAATTGTGTATATTGATCTCAAAGGCCTTTTAGACATTATCTAGTTTTGGAGCATCTGAAATCTCATCCAGCACAGAAGCTATGTTTTTTGACTGGTCTTTTGGAGTACTCTTCACAAAACCATGCTTCCTTTCTATAACATAAAGTCTTATGAGGTTTCTAGCAACAGCTAAATTCATTTTTTTTCTATTGCTCAGGAGAATATTGATGAGTCTTTCATAAAAGAAGCTGTTTTAACCCGATTAGGTGACGATAACATAGATGTTGTTTTGTCGGCTGTAAGTGCTTTTGAGGTGAGTGAATTTGTGCTTTGTTGAGATGTACAGTTATGTTTGTAAAAATCTTCTTGTCCTTCATATGATTCTCTGTTCAAGTAGAACTTCTCTAAGTTGATCACCCAAGGAACTGTAACAAATCAGTTAACATACAGAGGTGGTCCGTATAAGGAACTTGGCCTACTGTACTGTTAGGTACATGTAGTGTACGACTCGTCTGTGAAGATTAGGTCAGCTTGAGGAGGTGATCAATATAGGGAGGTGGTCAGCTGTGGAGGTTCCACTGTGTTTGGAAATTATTTTTCCACTGGAAATTTGTTCTCTGAAGAGCATGGATTTAAGTCTGGTTAGGGAATAGATTATGTAATTTGATATATGTGAAAATTCTTCAGAAAGGGAAAATGCTTTTGAATTTTTATATTTTAATATGTTTTTATTAATAGCATATATCTTGGGACCCTGAAAAATTATCTCATGCATGCTTCTTTTAAGAAATTAATCTCACAAAACTTTTAATTTATACTAGGCTTCTGGGGAGAAATTTCCTTATGATTCATTATTTTTTAATGTATAAAAAAGCATCATACATACTTGAAGCAAGTACAGATTGACTCATGGATATTTATATATTTTTTCCCTTTAGATTTTTAAACAGAACTTTAGTTCTGAAGAGACTATTTCATATCTTCTGAAACTCTTTCAAAGGGCAGAACTTTCAAAGAATAGAGATTGGTATGTATTCATTTCTCATACTATTTTGAATTGATGAAGTTTACATTGGTTTTTTTTTTACATTTTTTGCAACATATAATTGGTCACATGACTCTTTGGTCATGGTAGTAGAGTAGATTTTTTTTTTTAGATTATAATTCTTTTTTTTTTATTAAATGTTAGCTGTGTACATTAATGCAATCATGGGGTACAGTGTGTGTTTTCATATACAATTGGAAATATTTTCATCAAACTGGTTAACCTAGCCTTTATGTTATTTACTTAAGTAGAGTAGATCTTAATGTAATAATTCTCTTGCATTATAAAACTAGTAATTTGGATGTTTGTGTGTTCATTATACTATTCTCTATGTTTGAAATTCGATAAAATGCAAAGGGAAATATATAATGCATGACATTCTGGAAAGTAGGATCGGAGGGATTTTCTAATTTTCTACTTTATATAGTTTTATATAATTTTTACTTTACAATTAAAAACAAATACAAAGGCTCGGCGTCTGTGGCTCAAGCGGCTAAGGTGTCAGCCACATACACCTAAGGTGGC
>NW_003852707.1:510831-512659 GCF_000181295.1 Otolemur garnettii
TTTTTTTTTTTTTTGAATGCCTGAGTGAATCTCTTGATTTCTAGTGGAATTAAGACTTGAAAATTCCACTAGACTAGTGGAATTTCTAGTATATGTTTTATGTTATAGTTAACCTCTAGCGATTTCTCCTCCTCCGCCAAAAAGGATTAGGTTTCACAGGATGAACAGTTGAAAATTATTGAAAAGATAACTCCTTCATTGGCATGGATTTTAAGTGAAGTGTTGATTTCTCTGAATAATATTTTTGGTTGGGAGACGACGATATTGTCAGTTGAGCCAGAACAAGATAATGATGAATTTTTTGCTGAATTACTGCCTCCAAGGTGTCTCTTAACCAAATATGCTTACATATCTTTTAGGCTCAAGGTACTTGAGATAGCAGCAGACTTGTTAATTAAAGAAGAGATACTGAGTGAAAATGATCATTTGTCAAATCAGGTGGTTATAAATTTGCTGCCATTTATGATCATCAATAATGATGATAGGGAATCTGCTGAGATGAAAATTGCTATCTACTTATCAAAATCAGGAATATGTTCTTTGCACCCTCTATTAAAAGGCTGGAAAGAAGGTAAGAAATTCGGGTATTTTTTTGAAAAGGTGAATACATAACACTTCAAAAAGAAGAGAGGGGCTTGGTGACCATATAGCACAGTGGTTACAGTGCTAGCCACATACACTGAGGGTGGCAGGTTTAAACCTGGCCCAGGCCAGCTAAAGAACAATGACAGTTGCAACAAAAAATAGCCAGGTGTTGTGGCGGGCACCTGTAGTTTCAGCTGCTTGGGAGGCTAAGGCAAGAGAATTGCTTAAGCCCAAGAGTTTGAGGTTGCTGTGAGCTGTGACGCCATGACACTCTACTGAGGGTGACAAAGTGAGATTCTGTCTCAAAAAATAAAAAAAAAAGAGGTACAATTAAAAATTGGCTATATTTGTTACTTAAAATTGTTTATTGTGTTAGATGCCAGCAAGAGAATTTTCACTAAGATAAAAAGTATATAATAGATAGGAAGCTGACTGACAGACATTCAAAATTGAATAAAAAGAAAAATGAGAAGCTAATTTTCATAGAGAAGGAGTAAAAGGTTTCCCTAAATTCCTTATACATATACACGATTCTTTATGTGAGTGTTAGTGGCATAAAGGTGCTCTGTGTTCGATTTTCTTTACAGCTCTTGAAACTATAATTAAAAGCACAAAGTCAAGAAAAATAATTGGTGTAGCAAATCAGAAGATGATTCACTTGTTGGCTGACAACATAATTTCAGGAGATCCTTCTTCAATGTTAAAGATGGTATGTATGCTGTCAGAGTTCACTTCCAATACAAAACACATTAATACCTAAATAGGTCTGAGATAGAAGAAAATGGTTTTATGACAATCAAGAACTGCTGGTAATGGAGTGTGTTTTTTTCCTAAGGTGGAGGATTTAGTAAGCGTTGGTGAGAAGGAGTGCTACAGCCTGAAGCAGAAAGTGACATTTCATGTGATCGTGTCTGCGCTCGTCTCCTGCTGCTCATCTTTAAAAGGAACTCACTTCCCATTTGCTATAAGAATCTTCAGCTTGTTGCAGAAAAAAATAAAGAAGCTGGAAAGTGTCGTGACTACAGTGGTAAGGAGTACAGAAATCTGTATAAAGTAAGATGTTCAGGAAAGAGACCAGCTGGCCTGTGAATCACAGCTAAACTGGAAGTCAGAGGCCGAGATGTTGAGTCTGGATACTAGCTGGAAGAAATGTGAAGCAGCATGGGGTAGCAGGAAGGAACTGAATTAGGGGTGCTCTCTTCTTTGCAGAGAACTTCATCGAGTTATAGAATTTTTTTTTTTT
>NW_003852707.1:512836-515072 GCF_000181295.1 Otolemur garnettii
GATTCGAACCCGCCACCTTAGGTGTATGTGGCTGGTGCCTTAGCCACTTGAGCCATAGGCGCTGAGTCGAGTTATAGAATTTTAAGACTGCAGTGTTTTGTGTCTGATGACTGACTCCCCCTTTTACTGTCTTTATTGGGTACTCATCCAAGCTACATTTAACTGACTCTAGGGATGAAGATCACTTGGTACATTAATGCTTGAACAATGTACTGTTATAGTCTACTGTTTACTAAAAACAGATCTTTTTTAAAATTTTAATATTATGTTAGATTTGGATCTCTCCAGCCTATTACTGTCTTTGACAATATTCCGAAAGGACATGTTTAAGCTGTTAATATTTTTACAACTACTAGTACCACATCTTAAGGTAACAAGATGATTTCTTTTAATATCGGCCATGTATAGCATCATTTTATTTTTATTTGTTCTCCCAGCTTCAGAGAGTAATAGGATTTGGTCTCCCAGGCTCCTCAGAAATAGGATTTGCTAAATGAACTACATCCTTTTAACATTTACATATACCCTTGGGGTTGAATGAGTTCTCATCACAACCAATGTTAGCTAAAATTTGGAAACTTTAAAAGAGTGAACTTTCATATTTTAAAAAGTAGCCCGTATGGGCCCTTCTTAACTTCTAACTTCTTTGTATCTTTTGTGAAGTTTGGCAGCATGAACTGTATTGGTTCTCAGTGTTAAAAGTATGGGCAAATTAAGTGTTTCATAGCTAAGCTGAAATAGGTTTTTTATATTGCTTTATTTTAATGCCTTTTCTGGGCTTATAGGTATATATTCAGTTGTAGTAGCACATTAGCCAATAGAATTCCTCACTAAGATATTATTTTAAAAGCCTGGCTTTGGAGTCGTTTCCTTTCAAGTTCTTACTCTGTATTGGCAGTAGAAAGCCTACACCTGTCCTTCTTTTCCTTTCTGGCACTGACAGTGTAATTCTCAACACCCTAATAGTTTGCTACTGGTTTAAAATCACCTGCAACTTTGAAGGTGTACCATGTCTCCTTAAAGATCTAAGAATCCAACGTAACTTTCCGTTTTGAAATATGCCTATTCATTCCAACCCTTCATTTGATAAGCAGTTTATATGAGTAAAGCTTTAAGTTCATATGAGTTTTTATGTGCTTTAATATTTCAGGAAATCTCCCCAGAATGGCACTTTGAACTGATGGCAGACAAAGGAATCCCATCGGAGCTGTGGGAGCATTACATAGAACAGCTCAACAGAGCCCAGGGGGTGGCAGTGGAAGACTCAGTTTTACTTGTATTTTCTCTGAAAAATTTTATTTATGCCCTGAAGGCCCCTAAATCTTTCCCTAAAGGTAAGGCATGAGTTGCGAGTCTTTTAAACACGATACTCTGCAAAGCTGAATTATTGACGCCTCCTGATTATTCCCTGGCTTGAATGAAAAATTCCCAGTGTGTTCATCTAGATGGCCATTTCCCTTTCCACTTCCACGTAGATGACGTGTGGTGGAATCCCGAACACCTGGAGGAAGACAGCAGAGACTATCTGCACTTGCTCATCGGGCTCTTTGAGATGATCCTCGGTGGTGCTAATGCCGCTCATTTCAGGATTCTGATGAAACTTTTCATAAAGGTACCAGGTTTATTCCGTCCAGGCATTTTCCTATTAAGAAAATACTGTAGGTTATTTTAGTTATGACCGTTTACAATGAAAATAAAAGTAGACTTTTAAATAGTGAAGACTATGTGATAGTAAGCACAGGCTCTGTAAACCAGCACTGTAATCATGACACCAGTTGATAGGTTGAACAGACTTAATCATTGTTACACCCCTACTAATTATTATATGTAAGAGTCACAATAGCCCAGTCTTGGGCTGGTTAACAGTATTTACAGATGAGAAAACTGATGTTCAGAGAGGTTATTTAGCAAAGTTGCTCAGGAAACTTCCTCCTGGGTCCTAGTGACCTCCATGTTGCTAGGCCTCATATCAGTTCTTGTTTTTGTCTAACTTGTTCTCTCCACGGCATTTGGCATGCGTGACCTTACATCTTCACGGTACGAAGTATGGAATAATTTTAGTGACTAGACACAGCTAACCGTTGCATTATATTATTCCCTTTTTTAAAATTGTACACTAATGGCTCAGCGCCTATAGCTCAACCGGCTAAGGCGTCAGCCATGTACACCTAAGGTGGCGGGTTCGAATCCCCAGCCCGGACCCGCCAAACAACAATGACGGCTGCAACCAAAAAAT
>NW_003852707.1:515299-517772 GCF_000181295.1 Otolemur garnettii
TTTTTTTTTATTAGGTGCATCTAGAAGATGTTTTTGAGTTATTCAAGTTCTTTTCTGTTTTATGGACCTATGGTTCTAGCCTTTCAAATCCACTTAACTATAGTGTAAAATCAGCACTGCAGACTCAAGCTCTCTACGTAGGCTGTGCGGTGCTTTCTTCTCAGAAGACGCAGTGTAAACACCAGCTGGCATCCCTGTCTTCTCCAGGTACTGAAAGCAGCATTGTTGTCTTCTGTTGTGACCAATTGTTCATGCTTTTCACTGGTGTTGCTGCTAGACAGGCCCCCTGCAGCAGCTTAGCATTTATGACGGTAGACCTGTTGTCACACTCCTGAACACAGGGGGGAGTTTGAGCTTGTCATGCTTGGAACCTTAAAGACTAGACGCTGGAGTCTCAGAGGGCACCAGGTTGAAGGCCACTTGGTTATTGCACCTGTCCTCAAGGCTCTCCACTTAGGGTCCACAGTGAGCTTCTAGCCATACCTTGTCTGTGAGAAATCTAAGAAATGTTGACTGGTATCTGTTTCAGTGTTTATAAAAATGTTATGAAGTTCAAAAGTAAAAGGTACTGTGATCTGATAATAATATAATGTAATTATATTCCATATATGTTCATATAATATAATATAGTATATATAATTATATATGTTATAATATGTTCGTTAAAATGTCACGTTCAAAGGTAACAGGAAGTATAATTATAATGTAATCTAATTATAAATACATAGTGTATTCATTAAATGTTATGTTCAAAAGTAACAAGTACTACAGTATTATCAATATTATACTAATATGACAATATTATAATTGTATAATACATATAAACATGATAATAATATAATACAAATTATATGAATTAAGTTTTTGTTGGTAGCTCGGCAGTTAACTACCATTATTACTTTCCATTCAGGTATATAGTCTAACTCAAAGGTTTGCATATAGCTAGTCTTTGCTAAATGAATAAATAAAATTTGTCCACCTATCATTTGTTTTTTGGGGGAGGGGGTTGTTTTTTTGAGACAGAATCTCACTCTGTCACCCTGTGTAGAGTGCCCTGGCATCATCACTGTAACTCACAGCAACCTCAAAGTCCTGAGCTCAAGTGATCCTCCTGCCTCAGCCTCTTGAGTAGCTACGATTGCAGGTGCCAACCACAATGCCTGGCTAATTTTTCTATTTTTAGCAGAGACAGGGTCTGGCTCTTGCTCAAGCTGGTCTTGAACTCCTGAGCTCAAGTGATTCTCCTCGGCCTATCAGTGCTAGGATTACAGGAGGGGTAAGACATCCTGCCCTCTGTCATTTGTAAGATGGGGCTGCCTTTTATTTGTTTAGTATAGTAATTTATTTGCATGTCTTAAAGTAAACCTCACATTTTTTTCAATTTTCATGTAAAATATGGTATTTTAAATCTAAATAAAATAAGTTGGGAAAATGAAATCACGTAAATTTTTAGATGGAATAACATTCCTTAAAGCTGATTGCTTAATTGCTGTAGTTTTTATTTAAGCAAGGTTTTAGTACCTTGCTTAAAACACAATAACTTAGTAGTTACTTTTGAATTTGTCTTTATATGTGGAATTTTGTTTTGAAGCTCAGTCTGCCTTATAGGGAATATTAACAAATACATGTTTGGCCTGGAACTGTCCCTTCTGTGAATTCAGTTTTCCAACTATTCATTTCTGACTTTGTTTTATAAAGTAACTTTATATGAGGACTAAGAAAGAATTTCCAACTTTCATAGGGTGATGTAGGTTGAGTGTACCTTTTCCGAAATGCTTGGGACTAGAAGTGTTTGGGATTTCAGATTTTTTCAGATTTTGGAATATTTGCATATATATAATCAGATATCTTGGGGATGGGCCCCAGGTTTAAATATAGAACTCATTTATGTTTCATATATACCATATACACATAGGTAATTTCATACAATGTTTTAATAATTTTGTGCATAAGACAAGTTTATATACATTGAACCATTTTGTTACACTGTATGTGCTTGCCTATAAGAATCTGAGTGTGCACAGAAAAGATAGATCTCAGCTGAAGGGGTCTGGGAGGATCTTTTTTCCCTTGAGATTGCTGAATAAACTGTGTGTTGTGTGTCTGCAACCCATCACTAGAGGTCAGGTGTAGAATTTTCCATTTGTGGGCTAGGCGCCTGTAGCTCAGTGGCTAAGGGCACCAGCCACATACACCAGAGCTGGCAGGTTCAAATCCAGCCGGGGCCTGCCAAACAGCAGTGACATCTGTAACCAAAAAATAGCCAGGCGTTGTGGCAGGTGCCTTAGTCCCTGCTACTTGGGAGGCTGAGGCAAGAGAATTGCTTAAGCCCAAGAGTTGGAGGTTGCTGTGAGCTATGACACCACTGCACTCTACCGAAATGATATAATGAGATTCCATCTCAAAAAAGAAAAAAAAGAATTTTCCATTTGTGGTTTCACGTTGGCACTGAAAAAGTTTCAGATTTTGGAGC
>NW_003852707.1:518046-519254 GCF_000181295.1 Otolemur garnettii
AAAAAAAAAAAAAAAAAAAAGAATTTAACTTCTCAGACAGGTTTGAAAGCTTGTCAAGCTTTTAGTATTTCAGAAATGGGTTATGTATAATAGATCACTTATAGCAAAATATAAATCACTAAAATTCATGCCAATAAAAGTAAACCCTAAATAACTAACTACCTTAAAAAGAATTTCAATGTTTCTTTGTCTCAGAGACATCTTTTTACATACCCCAGTGCAGTTGGTCTCACAGATGGAGTCTTACTACATCTTCAAAGTAGGTTGTTTCAATGTTGTTGAACTTGGTAGGACATAGGAAGGGAACTTTTCAGATTCTCAGTTTAAAACCAGCATAACATTGAAAAGTGACAAAGCTTAACAGACAATAACAGAACAACAGACCATGTGGTCTGTATTCTAAATAAAATATTTGCAAATAAGATCCAATCATCCAATGATGATTTACGAAAATCATCATTTGCCCAGAGTTCACACCAAAAAAACCAAAATAGGTTCATTTTAAGGAACTGTGTTAATATAATTGACCCTATCAGTGTTAATAGTCGCATACCAGTGGTGGGCTAGGTCAGAGACATGTGAAAACAATCGGTCTCTGACCCCCTACCATTGGCATGTGACTGTTTTTAAAGGAGAAAACTCATATAATCATATCCAAAGATTCAAAAAGACATTAGCTAGAAATAAGTCATTATTTCTAATTGACAGTAAAATAGAAGTAACATGATAAAAACATTCCTCAAATCAAAAGCTTGCATTTTCTCTTCCTAATTCGGGAAAACAAAGGCATTCCTGTTAAATTCATCACCATCCTTGAGCATAGTTTAGACGCACTAGCTGACAGAAATAGACAAGTTTCAAATACTTACGGGATGTATGAATATAACAAAGCTGAATCCAAATCTGTGGAATGTTGATGTGAATTGTTAAGTGGGACATCTGGCTCACCATTTGGAAACACTTGAAAGTTTGACTCTACCCTCGTTCCTTAAGTAAAAATTTCATATGCAGTAAAGATTTAACAAAAAAAATACCATAGATCTATTGTTAGAAGAAAACATGGAGTACAGATGATCTTTCTAAATACATGGATGCTTTTTAAGTTCACTTAGCATGAATGACAGAAAAAACTAGAAGCAAAATTGATTATAAAATTTCTTCATCAGAAGCCCAAGTGCCCATCGACCCATGTATGGATCAATAAATTG
>NW_003852707.1:519432-526219 GCF_000181295.1 Otolemur garnettii
GAGCCCTAGACTACAGGGAAAGGAGAGGGAGGGGGAGGGGAGGGGGAGGGGAGGGGTGAAGAGAATGATATTGTGGGGATCATGCCTATAATGTATCCTAGTAGGATACATGTGAATTTGTCTAAAGGTTGAATATAAATGTCTTAACACAATTATGAGATAGACATGATGGCTATGTTAGCCAGTTGGATGAGAGTTTTCCAAACTGCATGTGGAAGTAACATACTGTATCCTATGATAGAATTAATGTACACAATTGTGATCTAATAATAATAAAAAAAAATTGTGTATGGAAAAAAAAATAAAGTTTCTTCATCAAAAAGTATAAGTCTGTCTGGGACAAAATATTTGCAAAGCATGATGCACAAATGATTTCCTGTGCACACTTGCGGAGGCACGTGTGTGTATTGGGGTGTTTGTTGCAGCTTTGTTTTGATGACAGAAAGACTAGAAACAACCCAAACTTCACCAGTAAGGTAGTGGTTTAACAGATATGGAGAATACAGTGGAGTGCATTACAGTTAAAAAGAATGATTTAGTTTAGATCTGTATGTACCTACATGGAAAACTCTTCCAAATACATTGAGATGTGGTAGCAGTTGGTGCAGAATAGGGTATGTAACATGTATGCGCTTAGCTGACTATTTTCAAAATAATACACAAGATACTGGGTATCAAATGCCTAACATCTTTCTAGAGTAGTAAACAAACTGTGAATGGTCTTTAGAGAAGGAGTTTGAGTTGGGAGGAAAACCTTTTATCATATACCTTTGGTAATATGTAAATTTACTTGTACTGTTGCAGTTTTTAAACTTATTACTGAACCTTTTTTCCTCTTTGGTTTTAGTGGTGACATCTCTACTCATTAATCTGGGAAGTCCGGTCAAAGAAGTCCGAAGGGCGGCCATTCAGTGTCTGCAGTCCCTCAGCCAAGTAGCGTCCCCGTTTCATTTGGTTATAGATCATTTGGTTCCCAAAGCAGAAGAGATAACCTCAGATGCCACCTACGTTGTTCAGGTAGGTTCATTAGCAAAGAAGATGGACTGTGTGCATCACCGGTGTGTCCCTGTGAATAGTTTTCTCCATTCTTGACATTTTACTTTGTAGAGATTTCAGTGGACTGAACCATTGAATTTAGAAACTGATATCATTATCTGTCCATCTTTTTTCTTTTTCTTTTGAAAAGATAGCAGTATCATATTTCAATTCTGTATCTTATCATTGGATAAAAGACCAGTGTTTGGCTTTTCTTAAGCTAACTTTAAGGGGAAATGGAAAAATTATAAGCAGTATTACATCATTTGGGTAGCGTCTTCCATAAGTAGGATGTTGAGCCTTTATAGTTCCTTAACCATTTTAAAATCCAATTTTCTCTTTCATATTCTAGGATTTGGGTACTTTGTTTGAGGAACTCCGGAGAGAAAAGAAGCTGAAATCTCATCAAAAGTTGTCCGAAACTTTGAAAAACCTTCTTAACTGTGTATATAGTTGCCCATCTTATATTGCAAAAGATTTGATGAAAGTCCTTCAGGAAGTCAACAGTGAGGTCTGTGTAATTTAAGTGGATTATTCATGTAATATTAATGAAGAATTATTGTAACTGCTCATGGACAAGGAAGAAAGTTCCAAGAGTTAAATATTTTGGTGCATTCACAAGTGACAGTTGTCATCACATTTGGAGAGGGAAGAGTTGAGGTAGAGTTATAGGAAATAGAAACGACTGTGGGTGAGTTTCTTTTCAGTTTAAAATTAGTTGTGTTGTCTCCGTCTAGTCATTAACTTGGTCTCAGCACTGGTGAGGAACTGTTAGTTTGGGTCTATTTTTCAAGTGAAAAGTCTCTGCAAGGAAATATATTTGGACGTAAAAGTCTGAAATTCCAAAATTGTTTGCTTGTTCATTAAACATATGCTTTTGTACATTTTTCTGGAGGGAAAAATCCATAGCTTTCCTTATGTTCTAAAGAAAACTGTGCTACCAGAGAACGTGGTTGTGAAGCCCTTGTGCTGATGTGATGTTTATGTGATGACACGTGCTGATCAGCAGAGGAAAATTTCCATCATCCTAATGTTCCACAAATGCCTCTGCACTTCATCAGTCTTAGAATACAGATTTAAGAGAACTTAAACGGGTAAAATGGAATCAAGACCATTGGAATGTATTTCTTAGTAGAAGCAGACTGGTCACATTTATCAGGTCTAAGTCATCCTTGGTATACTTTAAATTAGAAGCTGATAAACTGCTTGTCAACAGATTAGATAGTAAATATTTTAAGCTCTGTGGACCATCCAGTCTCTGTTGCACCTGCTGATCCCTGCGGATGTTATCAGGGAAATAGCCATACATAGTGTAGAAACAGGTGAACGCCACTGTGCTTCAGAAAGTCACTGAGTTTGGCCCATAAGCCATAATTTGCTGGCCCTGTTTTAGTTATTGAAGACTTCACATACATAATTTGAGTTAGTTATACCTAGTTGGAAACGTCATTTGAGGGAAGTGCACAGTGTTTTAGAGAATGTTCCAATTGGTTTTTATACTCTCAAAAGTTTAGTTTGTATTTTCTGTTCACAGAAAGTCTTGAGGGGTGCTCACAGATTATCTCTGCTCATTTCTGAAGGGCTTAGCTTAGTATTTTTGAGCATTTCAGATGAACCACCAGAGTGCCTTAACATGGATTAATAGCTGCCTCCATCATCTAAGAGGTCGGCATTATTGGTGACCAGCCTAAACTCCCAGTCTTCCAACATGGTATCTTTGGATGTCTCTGTAGAGTGATCACAAACATATTAGAGTAGGTAACTATTCACTAATAAGTTTTCCAACCTTTAGATGGTGCTTTCTCAGCTGTTGCCCATGATTGAACAACTACTAGAAAAGATTGAGAAGAAGCCCAGGGCTGTTCTGAAAGATGAGGCCATTGTCTTGCACCGCACTCTGGGAAAATATAATGAATATTCAGCTTCCCTTTTACATAAGGACCCAAAGAGTCTGGACTTATTTATAAGAGCTGTGCACACAACGGAGCAACTTTACACAGGAATGCCAACCATTCAGATCACAGCCCTGGAAAAGGTCAGTGATGTCTTTTCAGGAACAAACTCATATTCAGTCATTTAAAGATCTGTAATGTTTTGTCTGGAGAAGGTAGTTGGGTGTCCTGGGCGTGTTGTAAAGGAATGTGACGCATTTGACCCATTTTGCAAAACTGTTGTTTGTACCTGGGTAATTGAAAAGACTTGCATTTTACTGACAGAATGGAAAACAATTTTATATGGTGAGAGAGAATGATATAAAGATCATTTTTGGAGCTCAGAGTACTTGTTTATTGAACTCATTTGCTTTTTTTCTACCCTCTTTAGATTACAAAACCATTTTTCACCGCTATATTGGATGAAAAAGTTCAGCAGAAGTTTTTGGGAATGTTGTTTGATCTATTGGTGAACTGTAAAAACGCCAATTGTACTCAGACTGTTAGCAGTGTTTTTAAAGGGGTAAGTTGCAGACTTTCTTTGATTTTGTCTATTGATGTTTAGTCTCTTTTGAGGGACACCATATTTAAGGGCCCTGCACTTCCTAGAGCTTCTCAGAGGCCGTCTGTTACCATGAATTAGTAAGAATCATGGAAAAGCAGGTCACAGAGAGGCACAAAAGCAAAATTGTAAGTCTTCACCATGATTTGTGTTGTATGAAGTATTGATAGTTTTAACCAAGTAAGATGTGTGTGTGTGTGTGCACATGTGTGTGTTTGGATCTTATTCTCAGCAGGTGGGATCTACCTGTTTTATGCGAGGGAACAGGAATAAATGAACTGCTTATTGTTGAACTGGGTGACAGATTATTCTATTTAATTGAAACAGTTTGTTTAATGACATATGATGGATTTGAGAGAGAGTCTTGCTCTTGCTCAGGCTGATCTCAAACTCCTCAACTCAAGTGATCCTCCCTCTTGGGCCTCCTAGAGTGCTAGGATTATAGGCGTGAGTCACTGTGCCTGGCCTGCTGAAATATTATACAATAAATTGCAAAGCGTATGCCCTTTTTAATCTCTATATACTTCAGTTTGCATCTTTTTTTGTTTTTTTGAGAGAGAGTCTCATTATGTTGCCCTCGGTAGAGTGCTATGGTGTCACAGCTCACAGCAACCTCAAACTCTTGGCCTTAAGTGATTCTCTTGCCTCAGCCTCTGAAGTAGCTGGGACTACAGGCACCTGCCACAACGCCCAGCTAGTTTGTAGTTGTTGTTGTTGTTGCGGTTGTTATTGTTGTTTAACTGGCCTGGGCCAGGTTCAAACCCACCAGCCCTGGTGTATGTGACATAACCACTATGCTACAGGAGCCAAGCTGGCTTGCATCTTTTAAAAAGTGAGCATTTTCTTATGTGACTACAGTGCCATTATCATACCTGAAAAAATTAATAGTAATTCCTTGGTACCATCTAATACCTGTTCCATAATCTTATATAGTTATAGTTATTTTCCTTTAGCCAGAATCCAGACATCTAGTTGTGATGTTAGGACCTTTCAAAAAGAGATTTCTGCACTGGGTGCAGTGGCATGCCTCCTAGCTTTCTGGGAGGCTGCAGTAGGAGGATCTTTTGAGCTCAGAAGTTCGAGAACAGCCTGAGCAAGAGCAAGACCCCATCTCTACTAAAAGTAGAAAAAATTAGCCAGGAGCAGTGGCACAAACCTGTGGTCCCCGCTGAGGTATAGAGTGGAGACATGAATGTCGACATAAACGCTTTTGTTGTTGTCTTTTAATTAATAAATTGCTTATGCCCAGGAGCTTGAGGTTGCAGTGAGCTCTGATGCTACTGCACTCTAGCCCAGGCAATAGATTGAGATTCTATATGGGGGTGGAAAAGACAGATTTCTGGATCTCCTGCATATCTAAAGAATCTCTGGGTGTGTGAATCTGCATGTGTGTGTGTTTTATTTCTTCCTAATTGATTAGGATAATGTGCCAGGTACATGGAGCCAATTAGTGTAGATGATCATGTAGCTAGTTAGTAATCTCCCACTCTGAGGAATGAATAGAAAATTAAGTGACTCTGGTCAATACCGGGCAAGTGCAGGGCTGAAGCTTGAGCCCGAACATATAGCACAAGGAAAGTAAGCACACGGTGGTGCGAGAGCTCAGTTAAAAGGAAAAGCTGGAGTGGAATCCACGTTGGGTAGCAGTAGATTGGCTTTGGTTTCCACCTCCCTCCCTACTTTCCTTGCTTCTCATTCTGATTTTTCAAACATCCACAGGTACTTTTCCAGGAAGTCATTCTCTCTTAGTTGAGTAAACCCTTCTTAGGGGATAATATCTAATTCTAGTCTTAATATTTTTAAAGACATGTAGAGAAAAATTAAAATTGCAAAGGTAACACATATTTAACAGGCCAGTTGAGTGATGATTGAATTGAGCTAAGAGTTAGTCCAAACGGGAGCTTCTTAAAGAATATGAAGGATTATTAAGGGTGAAGTGTTAAGTGAAATTCATCCGTCTTCTGTCTCAGCTGACTGGAGGGCACATGCTGTATCAGCCAAAGATAAGATTGGCCTTAAATGTAAGGCAGCTGTACTTTTCGCTGTAAAGATTATTTTGATTAAATGTACTCTTATTATAGGAACACTTGTACTTTCGTGACAATAAATACATACATTATGAAATAACTGTATTGATAGGAGTAGATTCCCAAGATAGACAGCAAGAAGCAATGAACTGTGTATAATATGCTCCTGTTTATGGGGTTTTTTGTTTGTTTTGTTTTTTAAAAAATTTTTAGATAGCTGTTGGTACATGGAAAATTTCCCAAAGGATGCATAAAAAATGTCAGTGGCATTTGCCTGCGGGGATTGGGCTGGGCTGTAGAGTGTGTGAAGACGTAAAAGTAGACAAATATCTTGTAGTTTGTCTTTTGATCTGTATGTATCGCTCTAATTTTCTCCCAGTGGATTATATTATCAGCTGTACTTCCTTATTTCAGATTTCTGTGAATGCGGAACAGATCAAAGTAGAACTGGAGCCACCAGATAAAGCTAAATCCTTGGGCACCGTCCAGCAAACAAGAAGGCAAAAAATGCAGCAGAAGTAAGAGCGGGGACGCCTTGAGCACACGCTGCCGTTCCTCGTCTGTGAATGTTATGAAACCATTGAGATTGTTTGATACCATCAGTTTAGCATAATCAGGCACAGTAGATTTTATGTAGCAATGATACACTGTTTGGTTTTCCAACTTTTTGTCTTCTCTCTTTTTCAGAAAATCACAAGATCTAGACTCCGTTCAGGAAGTTGGAGGACCCTACTGGCAAAGGGTAACCCTCATCCTGGAATTACTGCAGCACAAAAAGAAACTCAAAAGTCCTCAGATATTGATACCAACCCTTTTTAACTTGCTATCAAGGTAGCGACACTTGGCTTTGATCTGTGAGCGAACAGGATCCTAGTTCCTGCTCATCTCATTTCATATTCTCCTTTCAACAAATTTTCTTCTTACGTAGAGTGTCTGTAAAATAAAGCAAGTGCTATACTTGAAAGATTAAAAGAGTGGTTTTAGGTATACATGGCCAGTGCCCCAAACTGACCTTCATCCTAATTTATGTAGTAAATAACAACTCACTATACAGCCAACTTTCCTTCTGAACTTTCAGGATCATTGTTACTTGTATTTCAAAGAGATAGTGTGTCACCTGCTCTATTTTTTAGGTATAAAAATAAGGTATAAATTATTAGATAGATAGCTGTAGAGTATTTCACAGGATTGTAGAATATGCTTTCTTTTTTTTTTTTTTTTTTTTTGAGAGA
>NW_003852707.1:526808-530058 GCF_000181295.1 Otolemur garnettii
GGAGGCAGGAGACTCGCTTGAGCCCAGGAGTTGGAGGTTGCTGTGAGCTGTAATGCCACGGCACGCTACCCAGGGGGAGAGCTTGAGGCTCTGTCTCAAAAAAAAAAAAAAAAAAAGAAATCTTACATCTTGGCTTAGTGCCCATAGCACGTGGTTACAGCACCAGCCACCAACAATGACAACTGCAACAAAAAAATAGCTGAGTGTTCTGGCAGGTGCCTGTAGTCCCAGTACTTGGGAGGCTGAGGCAAGAGAATCGCTTAAGCTCAAGAGTTTGAGGTTGCTGTGAGCTGTGATGCCATTGCACTCTACAGAGGGTGACATAATGAGTCTGTCTCAAAAAAAAAAAGAAATCTTACATCTTGTTTGTAGCCTCTGTGTTTGCTGATAGTATTTTACTTAGTCTTTATTTAATATAAATTCTGGACAGTGGTCATTAATGTGACAGTGCATTCTACAACCTCCACATCTCCTGTCGTTTCTCTTCTGGGCATCCTGAAGGTGTTTAGAACCTTTGCCACAAGAGCAGGGAAATATGGAATACACCAAACAACTAATTCTTGGTTGTCTGCTCAGCATCTGCCAAAAACTCTCTCCAGATGGTGGCAGAATACCCAAAGGTATGTACTCGTTGGCAAGAAAGAGGAAGTATCTAAATTTGAGTGCGAGTGTACCTGCCACTTAGCTTTGTTTCTTCTTATTCCTGTAGATGTTGTGGATGAGGAGAAGTTCAATGTGGAACTGATAGTTCAGTGCATCCGCCTTTCAGAGATGCCTCAGACCCATCACCACGCCCTCTTACTTTTGGGTACTGTTGCTGGGATATTTCCGGTAAGTGTTAATGATTTAAGGTTTTTAGCAGGTATTTCAGATATATTTCTTTCATGAAAATGCATGATGATACCTACTGGTTTAAATTCATTAGGCTTTGGGATCTTTAGTACAGGTAAGCCCTCCTCTTCTGGAGTTTTTTGGGGTTTTTTGGCCCTGCCTCTTAATTCCTAGGACATTGGGGTCTGGTTGGTCTTACTTGCTAAGCTTCGCTTTTCCTTTGTATAAGGTGGGAATGAATAATAGTAGCTTTCTTCATAGGATTTTTGTGAGAATTCAACTGGATAATTCATGGTTAGCACTTAGGACAGTACCTAGCACACTGCTACTCTGTAGTAAAACAGCGACTATCTTAGTGTTACTTAGAAAAAATAATATCCTATTAATCCTTAAATGATCCTATCAACAGCTTTCAACCAGTGACTTCATAAAACTATTTGAGGCTCAGTGCCCATAGCTCAGTCAGTAGGGCGCTGGCCACATACACTGAGGCTGGTGGGTTTGAGCCCAACCCAGGTCTGCTAAAAAACAATGACAACTGCAACCAAAAAATAGCTGGGCATTGTGGTGGGTGCCTGTAGTCCCAGCTACTCGGGAGGCTGAGGCAAGAGAATCTCTCTTTTTTTTGAGACAAAAGTCTCAAGCTGTCACTCTGGGCAGAGTGCTGTGGCATCACAGCTCACAGCAACCTCAAACTCTTGGGTTTAAGCAGTTCTCTTGCCTCAGCCTCCCAAGTAGCTGGGACTACAGGCACCCACCATAATGCCCAGCAAGTTTTTAGTTGTAGTTCTCATTGTTGTTTGCAGGCCTGGGCTAGATTCGAGCCTGCCAGCTCCAGTGTATGTGGCTGGCGCCCTAGCCACTGAGCCACAGGTGCCGAGCCAAGCAAGAGAATCTCTTAAGCCCAAGAGTTTGAGGTTGCTGTGAGCTGTGACGTCACAGTACTCTACTGAGGGCAACATAATGAGATTCTGTCTCAAAAAAAAAAAAGGAAACTATTTGATTATAAACTCCCTCATTTAAAGAAATCATGTGTCATATAAAAATCTATTATTTAAAATTTTTAATAATTATAACCAATTTCATACTGGGGATTTAGGTGGGAGGTTCTTTTTTTTTTTTTTAAGAAAGAGCCTTAAGCTATCCCCCTGGGTAGAGTGCCTTGGCATCGCAGCTCACAGCAACCTCCAACTCCTGGGCTCAAGCGAGTCTCCTGCCTCAGCCTCCCAAGTAGCTGGGACCACAGGCGCCCACCACAATGCCCGGCTATTTTTTTTGGTTGCAGCCATAATTGTTGTTTGACGGGCCTAGGCTGGATTCGAACCCGCCACCTTAGGTGTATGTGACTGGCACCCTGGCCACTTGAGCCACAGGCATTGAACCTAGGTGGGAGGTTCTTAACCTGGGGGTCTCTATGAGCTTTAGGGGGCTTTTTTTTTTTAATTTTTTAATTTTTTTTTTTTTTTTTTGTAGAGACAGAGTCTCATTCTATCGCCCTTGGTAGAGTGCCGTGGCATCACACAGTTCACAGCAACCTCCAACTCCTGGGCTTAGACAATTCTCTTGCCTCAGCCTACCCCCCCACCCCCCTTAGCTGGGACTACAGGCACCTGCCACAACACCCAGCTATTTTTTTGTTGCAGATTGGCTGGGGTTGGGTTTGGACCCTCTACCCTCGGTATATGGGGTCGACGCCCTCCTCACTGGGCCATAGGCACTGCCCAGCTTTAGGGGGCTTTTAATCTACAGAAATCATGTGCAGTGTTTTACATGTGTGGGATTTTTTTTTTCTTAAACGAGAGTCTATAGCTCTCAAAGGAATTGATAATCCAGAAAGAAGAATCAATGATGTGCTTGTTTTGTTTTTATTGAAATAATTGTTTATGTGCCATAAAATTTACCCATTTAAATGTACAATTAAGTGGTTTTAATGTATTCTCAAAGTTGTACACTCATTCCCATAATCTACTTTCAGAACACGTCTGTCATCTCAGAAAGAAACCTATACCCATTTGCACTCACTCTTTGTCCCCCACTCCCCAAAACCTCCCACTGCCTGACCATCACCTCCTAGCCCCTGGCTATCAGTGATCTACTCTCTGTCTATGGATTTGCCTATTCTGGACGTTTTATGTAAATACAACGTGGGGCCTTCTGTGTCTAGCCCCTTTCACTGAGCGTAATGTTTTGAGGTTCATCCATGTTGAAGCTTGAATCAATATTCCTTTTTATGGCTGAAACAACATTCTATTATATGTATATACCACATTTGGTTTTGTATATCTGGGTTTTTTTGTTTGTTTTTGAGACAGAGTCTCACTATGTCACCCTCAGCAGAGTGCTGTGGCATCACAGCTCACAGCAGCCTCCAACTCTTGGGCTTAAGTGATTCTCTTGCCTCAGCCTCCCAAGTAGCTGG
>NW_003852707.1:530690-537412 GCF_000181295.1 Otolemur garnettii
GGCATTCCTCCTGCCTTGGTCTCCCAAGTAGCTGGGACTACTGGTGTGAACCTGCCACACCCAGTGGCTAATTTTTTTATATTTTGTAGAGTTGCCCAGTTTAGACTCAAACTCCTGTCCTCAAGTGATGTTTTTGCCCCCCAGAGTACTGGTACTAATAGGTACGAACCAGCACACCTGGCCTATCATTTGCTTATTTTCTTTGGAAAAATGTCTTTTCACGTTTTTTGCCCTTTTTCAAATTGGGTTGTTTCTGTTTTTATTGGTGAGTTGTAGTGAATCATTGATATTTAGTGTGTTTGAAATAGAAAATGTTGATAGCTGTGTTTTCTTTCAGGATAAAGTTCTACACAATATCATGTCTATTTTCACATTTATGGGAGCCAATGTCATGCGCCTTGATGATGCTTATAGTTTCCAAGTTATTAACAAGACAGTGAAAATGGTTATTCCAGCACTTATTCAGGTAAGCGGTCATCATTAGTATATTTTAATTTTGCAAATAAATGACATCAAAACCTTTCAGAAATGCTCAAGTACTTGTGCCTTAAACTTTAGAGTGCTGAAGCTAAGAAACAGTCTTGGAAATAATCTCCTTTCCAAGCATGTTTTGTTTTGTTTTATTTTTTGAGACAGTCTCACTCTGTTGCCCTAGGTAGACAGCTCACAACAACTTCAAACTCTTGGGCTTAAGCAATTCCCTTGCCTCAGCCTCCCTAGTAGCTGGGACTACAGGCGCTTTCCATAATGCCCAGCTATTTTGCTGTTATTGTTGTCATTGTTTAGCAGACCCAGGCTGGTTTCAAACCCAGCAGCCCTGGAACATGTGCCTGGCGCCTTAACCACTGAGCCACAGGTGCCTCAAGCATCTGTTACAGCTGGTTGTGCTATGAGGTGTTAACTGTAAAAGTATCTTATTCTGATAGGATAAATTTACATCTACTGTTTTATTTCAGGACATCACCTCAGTTTGATAAGACCCTTTTGTAGGTTGAGGAGGATAAAAACGTTTAAAGCCATAGTGGCAAATTCGTTCACTTGCAGTTCAACAAACATTTACCAAGCATTCTATAGGAGTTGAGAAAGAGTGAAATGAGATGTTGTCCCTGCCAATAACAAATGAATAATTTGAAAGTAAAAATTAGCCTTGAAGATGAAAGAGTTTGGTTGTCTCCCTGAGTTTCTCTTTACCCCACACTTGTTAATTCATGTCTTTCTCATGCGACTGACCATTCCAGGGATGACCCTATTCAGCGCCTTCTCCTTTTAACTGTGGTATCAGATTGGTGTTCTCAGTGTCTAATAAGTTGGCAATTATAGGACATAGACCCAAAAGAATAACTATGTGAATTAATATAATACATGCCAATGGAACAAACAAATACTGAAGAGTGTAGAGGAGGAGAAAGCCCATACAGGCAAAGATGATCAGCAAATGTCTTAAGAAATAGAACTAGAGCCATGTGAAGGGAGGATAGGATTTCTGAGTGAAATGGCAGAGCAAACAGCATGAGAAAAGGCCTGGTCTAGGCATGTGCACAGTGACTTTGAAGAGTGTAATGTAGATTGACTTCAAGGACAACAGGGAACTGGAGCAGGTAGGCATTGGTTTATTCATTCAGCCAGGTGTGTATTCTGTCATTCATTCTCCAGCTACAGTAGAACTTCCAGAGTTGACCACCTCCCTACATTGACCTTCAGCCTCCCTAATTTTCATAGACCTGGACATGTACCACGTGTACGTGTCAGTACAGTAGGTCTAGTTCCTTATGTCCGCTACTTCCATAAGTTGACCAGTTCATTATGGCCCCTTGGGAGTTCTCTTACAGAGGTTCTGCTGTATGTTTTGATCACCAGTACCAGAGTGAAATGGTTGGAACTTGATTCTGAGAGCAGTAGGGAGTTAGTGGTCTTTTGGGGGCTCTGCGTCTCTACATTATACCCGTTCTTCTCAAGGCAGAGCCCAAATCCTATCTTGTTTCCCCTCTCAAGAAGACACACTAGGGCTTCTTTCAGGGGATGTCTTATGAAATACGTGGCATGGCTATGCAGCGTAGCTAGGTCTTATTATCAGGGTAGGGCTTATATTTAACAAATGCATAGAAATCCTGCTAGGGCTTATTTTTGGGATAGGTCTTACTTTTGGGGAAACACGGTATGTGATTTGTTCAGCCTTCCCAGGTGGCCTAAGTAGACTTGGCATCAGTGGCACATTTTCAGCATCTGCTCTTTACAGCTTCCTGTTATCTTCTCATACGTGTATCTTGTTTCATACAGATTATAAGTCTTCTTTGGTGAAGGCTCACATCTTACCCTGTGTATGTCCCTCGGGGCTCAGGGATGTGATTGTTATCCATTGAATATTTGTTTTTCAGCCTTTGATTACGTAAATTCCTTTGATTGTTATCCATTGAATATTTGTTTTTCAGCCTTTGATTACGTAAATTCCTTTGATAACTTTTTGGGGCACACCTGAAAGCCTTGTCTTACTTTGTGGGTAGTTATTTGCACCTACTTATTGTCTCTACTCTTCTGCAGTCTGACAGTGGAGATTCCAAAGAAGTCACAAGAAACATCGAAGAAATCGTGGTGAAAATCATCAGCGTGTTTGTGGACGCGCTGCCGCACGTCCCAGAGCACAGGCGCCTGCCCATCCTTGTTCAACTTACCGATACGCTTGGGGCAGAAAAATTCCTCTGGGTTCTGCTTGGGTTGCTCTTTGAACAGTACGTCACAAAGACAGTGCTGGTGGCCGCCTACGGAGAAAAGGTCAGAAGGGAAGGTGGAATGATGAGGAAAATGGCTGTTCCAGATTTTGTAATATGGTCCAGTTGAAACATGGGCTGGTGGTGCTTAATAGTGTTTGCTCAGAACCTTTTTCAAAAATTACTGTGGCCTTTTAAAAAACTGCTCTCAGAGCCCGCGGCTCTGTGAATGTCCTCGATAGCAGCAGAAGACATTTTGAGGGTAGCTTGTCTTCTGTAAGAAACAGATCAGGTGTCATGCTGGGTGTGCCTGTTTTAAGCCCAACAGAGCATGGCTGTAAAGGAACGAAACAGCGTCTCTTGAAAGTGGTTTTGAAGGCATTTTGGGGGAAATGGAGGAACATCCATGTCCCTGGAATTGGTAAGATGCAGACAAAGATGATTAGAAAGCCAATTTTAGATAGATGAGGGCAGAACTTAACAGGTTAAGGGCCACTGTTAAATGATTTCTTAGGAGGGGGATCCAGAAGTAGATCTACTGCTCCTACTTGAAGTAAAGAAATATATTCATTTTTGCTAGAAGCCGTATGCAAATTAGCCTGGAATTATCCCTTCACTATTTGCATAAATGGGCTTTTTTATAAGAGGATCTCATTAACTTACTCATTTGATGATGACCATAGGAACAACATATAATGAATTTGCATGCTAAGGAGGATTTCTTTTATTTGTAGTTTTTGGCCAGGAACCCACCACCTCCAGTGTATGGGGCGGTGCCCTACTCCTTTGAGCCACAGGCACCACCCATAAGGAGGATTTCTTAAACATGATTTCTTGTGTTCATTCATTAACACTTGATGTGTGCAACTTTATTGCCTTTTTCCTTTCTCTCTATTCAGGATGCTATTTTAGAGGCAGATACTGAATTTTGGATTTCAGTCTGTTGTGAATTTAGTGTCCAGCATCAGATACAAAGCTTGATGCACATCCTGCAGTACTTACTAAAGCTGCCAGAGGAAAAAGATGGTAAGCATAAATCAGGTGGTGTTTCTGCTTTAATCGGAAAGCTGAAAAGAATTCAGGTTCCCCTTAGGAAATCTCTAGAAGGATTTTTTAAGTAAATGAATCATTATTGATGTCAGTACCTGATTGTGTTCTTCCTTGAATCCTTGTGGAAGATAGTAGCATTTCGACTGGCTGTGCCGCACATTGTCTTTTTACCTCTGTGCCTCACACTCACCTCTTGGCAAGAGGTAAATGTTACCAGTGTGCAGGATAAATTATGTTTGAATCAGTTAGTAGGACCTTACCAGCTACCTGTCAGCTTCCGACTAAAATATCGAAAGAGATATACAAGAAAGGGGGAAAAAAATAGGTACCCACATCAGTGGTAACTAAATATTATACCATGTAGCAGAGTCTTGAAGAAAACTCCATTAATTGCAACAGCACTGAGGCTGGCTTAAGAAAGGGTAGATGTTGAAAGTTCTTAGTTCTCTACCTTTTGAGGCAGAACAGCCAGGTGCACTAGAAAAAGGGTACTAAAGGGCGGCGCCTGGGGCTCAAAGGAGTAGGGCCCCGGCCCCATATGCCAGAGGTGGCAGGTTCAAACCCAGCCCTGGCCAAAAACTACAAAAAAAAAAAAGAAAAATGGGCTCGACACCTGTGGCTTAAGCGGCTAAGGCGCCAGCCACATACACCTAAGGTGGCAGGTTCAAATCCAGCCTGGGCCCACCAAACAACAGTGACGGCTGCAACCAAAAAATAGCCGGGCGTTGTGGCAGGTGCCTGTGGTCCCAGCTACTTGGGAGGCTGAGGCAGGAGACTAGCTTGAGCCCAGGAGTTGGAGGTTGCTGTGAGCTGTGACGCAGGGGTACAGCTTGAGGCTCTGTCTCAAAAAAAAAGAAAAGAAAAATGATACTAAGAACTATACAGGGAGTATAGTTTTCTATGTGGCCAGCTGTTGGCCCTACCACCCCTGTTTGACCAGGCAGTAACCTGTCTCATCCTGTAGTCAGCTTGGGTTTGGTAGGGACAGACTAGGGAGGTCTGTAGGTGGAGACCTGGAGAGCTGTAGGTGGCCTGTGGTTAAGGAAAAACTTTCCATGGAGTCATCCTCTAGGGCAGTGGTTTCTAAGTGGTTCACTATGGCCCTCTGACCACTGCACCCTCAACCCCATTCATATTAGGTATCTTTGATAAAGAAATCTACATCTGAAGCTCGAAGTTCAAAGACTCCTTCTGTAATATCTTTTCCTTTCATTTGATTGTCTCCGTTGCCCTGTTTTGTTTTGGTGCTTTGTTTTACACACCTCCTTAGGGCTATTGGGTACCTTTCTTCATAAAGACACTCACATTTTCCACTAATAAGAGGAAAATCCCATGGGTATGTCCCATTAACCATGCTGTACTTTAAAGCTCTTTCTGTCTATACTAGGGATCCAGGTGAAAGGTCACTTCTTTTGTTGCTGTTTCAGAAACCGTTCCCAAAGCAGTGACAAGTAAGAATGAGTCACAGGAAGAAATGCTGCAGGTCTTTAATGTCGACACTCACACTAACAAGCAACTGCGGCATTTTAAATTTTTGTCAGTGTCCTTCATGTCTCAGCTCCTGGCTTCTAATAATTTTCTCAAAAAGGTAATGTGTTTTTAAAATAAGTCTATAGAAAAAGGATTTTGCCTTTTCTAAAGGAACTGTGTTTTAAGCTAGTGTAAGTAGCTTGGTAAAATGTTTCATTAAAATATGCTGAATGTTTTTAAACATAATAGGAAAAAGTAGTACTTCACCATAAGAAAACTGTTGGGCATGACCTATTAAGTTTGAAGAGAGGCTCGGTGCCTGTAGCTCAAGTGGCTAGGGTGTCAGCCACATACACCAGAGCTGGAGGGTTTGAATCCAGCCCGGGCCAAAGAACAATGACAACTATAACCAAAAAGTAGCCGGTCATGTGGTGGCGGGTGCCTGTAGTCCCAGCTACTTGGGATGCTGAGGCAGGAGGATCGCTTAAGCCCAAGAGTTTGAGGTTGCTGTGAGCTGTGACTCCATGGCACTCTGCCTAGGGTGACAGCTTGAGACTCTGTCACAGAAAAAAAAACTTGAACATAATGGAAACCTATGCCCTAGTTATTTCATTCTTCATGATATGTACCCAAGGAAATGTATGAACATGTACACCAAGAAACATCCATACAAACGTTTGTAGTAGCATTATTCAGAATAGCCACAAACTGGTAACAACTCAAGCACCTCAGCCAAGTGGATCAGTTGTCTGTACTGGTAAATGAACATGGTGAATCTCAGGTCACCGGTGAAACAATCCTGTGATGAACAAATAATATTGAAAGAAAGAAGCCAAACACCTAAGAATACATGCTAGTTTAAAAGTTAAAAAAAAGGGCAAAACAAACGTCTGGTTTTAGAAGTCTGGACAATATCTTTGGGGAGCAAGGAAGAGGCAGTAATGGGCAGCAAGGAGAGAAAGGCTTCTGATAATTCTTTCTTTACCTGGAGACAGTGAACTTGGCATGTGTGATTTTTTGCACATTTCTGTTTATGTATTACAATGCGAGAGAAAGAAGGGAATATCAAGACCAAAAACACACAAATGATTTAACATTAGAACGTCTTATACTACAAAGCCTTAACAGGTCAAGGTGGGAGAACCATAGAATCGAGGTAAATTTTATAGAGAAATAATTCAGTAGATTCAACACTCATTTATGATTAAGGAAAAAAATCCTCTTAGCAATGCAGAATAGATGGGGATTACTTTGTCCTGATAAAGGTGTCTCTCGGAAGCCTGTGGCTTGTTTTATATCACACCTAATGATGAATCATTCATAGTGTGCCTGTGATGGTCAACAATATCCCTCAGCGTTTCTATTCAGAAAAAGAAATGAAATATAAGAATCAGGAAAAAAGAGAATCAGCAATTCTCTTAGAACTAATTCTCAATTAGCAACAATTCTCTTAGAACTAAATCTGAATTAGAACTAGCGAGTTCGGCTGGGCGCCTG
>NW_003852707.1:537771-539133 GCF_000181295.1 Otolemur garnettii
AAAAAAAAAAAAGAACTAGCGAGTTCATCAAGCTTGCTCGGTCCGTGTAGACACTGTTTGGAGATTGGTGTAGAAAGTGATCTGTATCAAGCAAGCTGGTTTAAATAATTAGTCTTAAATACCACAGTTGCTACTACTTTCAATCTAACCAGAAAATAAACTGGAAAGAGAATTCATATGCAATAAAAACATAAACTTACGAGGTACTAAGAATAAGCCTTAAAAAAAAGTGGAAGACTATGGGGGAACATCCAGGATGCTAAGGGACACAGAATTCTTGAAGAGATTGAAAGAGACACTGTGTTCATCCACAGGAAGACTTAACTACTTAAAGATGGCAGTTTCCCCAGATTAATGTACAAATTCAGCGCATTTCTTCAATTGTATCATTTTTTAAAAATGATACTGATTAAGTTGATACCAAAATATAAGAGACCAAGGACAATAGTGGTGCAGGAGGAATGAGATGACTGAACAGTAAGCCCAAAATTTGTTTTCCATTCCAGGGAAGAGTCTGGACTTCCCTAAAAGAACATTTTAGGTAAAATAAAAACTTAAGCATGAAGAGCAATACTTACAACTTTTAGAAAAAAATCAAGGGGAAACATTGTTGTGACCAGAGAATAGAGAAGAATTTCTTTGGAATGTTGATTCAACAAAAAGTTAGCCACAAACAAAATGAAAAGAAAGCCACAGGCTCTTGCTCTGCATAAATCAAAAACCATCAGTTTTCATTAGAACACGGGCAAAGAATATGAATTCGCTAAAGAGGAATCACAAATGGCTAATTAATACACTACTGCAATTCTGCCTGCCTAGTAAGTAGGAAATACGAAATTAGATGAAATGTCTCTATCATGCCCATCAAATTGGCAAAAATGTCAAAAGTTGTTAAGTAGTGACGCGGGTGTGGGGGACATAGTGGTAGGCAGTGAGCTGTTCCAGCCACTTCAGACAGCACTGGGCAGGATCCTCTGCGGTGGAAGATTCTAGTAATTCTCATTACCTAGTATCCCCTTTCTTAGGCATATACTCTGAGAGCTTGCCTATGTGCACACGAGGTAAAAAATATTTGTTAGCATTATTAGTAAAATGTTTAAAATGGAAATAAACTAAATGTCTGCCCACAGAAGTGAGGGCATAGCTTAAGTTGTGGGATCTACAGAAGAACATCATGTGCTGAACAAATGAACTTGAACAACAGAAGTTGCCACGCAGATCTCACAAATCTAATGTTACCAGAAAAACATGTTGTCCAGTGATTTCATATGTCAGGATGGTGGTTTGTCTCTGTGGGGTAGTGGGAGATGGGATGAGGGAGCTGAATGTGGGGGCTACACCTATATCTGTCATGTTTAACTT
>NW_003852707.1:540363-543567 GCF_000181295.1 Otolemur garnettii
AAAAAAAAAAAAAAAAAATTACTTCATACAAACCTTGCTGATTATTTTTTCTCAAAAAAACTTCCAGGCTGGGTCTGGTGGCTCTCTAGCCATTCTGGGAGGCCAAGGCAAGAGGATCATTTAAGGTCAGGGGTTCAAGACCAACCTGAGCAAGAGTGAGACCCTATCTCTATGAATAATTTAAAAAATCAGCCACACATAGTGGGGTGTGCTTATAGTCCCAGCTACTCAGGAACCTGGGGCAAGAGAATTGCTTGAGCCTAGGAGTTTGAGGTTATCGTGAGCTAAGCTCATGCCACAGCACTCTACCCTGGGTGACAAAGCGACACCCTGTTTTGAAAAAAGAAAAAAGAAAATACTTGCTATTAGAGGTTTGAGTGAATAATCTTGAGTTTACTTAACTAACTTCAGATGACTTTTTCCATCTGCTTTCATACTATTCTAATAATGCCTTCTTTAAAAATTAGGTACTTGAAAGTGGTGGTCCTCAGATTTTAAAAGGCCTCGAAGAGAGGTATGTTTACTTTTCTTTTTTTACTTTTTCTTTGAAAACGATTTCAAACTTGCAGAAAAACTGGAATAATAGTACCTAAAATTCACATAACTCTTTACAACCATACTTACCAATTGTTAATACTTGTGCCACATTGCCTTATCATTCTCTCTACCTGTGTGTTTTTCCTCTGAGCTATTGAAAGTAAGTCATACACATCATGACATTAAAAAATAAGGGATGTTCTTATAATACCACAGTACATTTTTCAAATTGAGAAAATTTAACATTGATTCAGGCGGGGTGCAGTGCCTCACTCCTGTAATCCTAGCACTCTGGGAGGCCAAGGCAGGAAGATCCCTTGAGGTCAGGAGTTTGAGGCTAGCCTGAACAAGAGTGAGACTTGGTCTCTACTAAAAATAGAAAAATTAGCCGGGCATGGTAATGGGAGCCTGTAGTCCCAGCTCCACGGGAGGGTGAAACAGGAGGATTGTTTAAACCTAGGAATTTTGTGAAAACACCACACTGTACCCCAGAATTGCATTAATGTACATAGTTATCATTTAATAAAAAAATAAAAAATAAAATAAACCTAGGATTTGAGGTTGCTGATTTCAGCTGTTGCCATAGCAACAGAGGGAGACTTTGTCTCAAAGAAAAGAAAATTTAACATTGGATTGATGTAATGCTGTGATCTACATTTCTTATTCCAGTCTCCCCAGTTATCCCGGTGATGTCCTTTATACCACAATTTTTTTCTTTTTCGGTGTCTTTCTGGCCCAGTTCTGAATGGGGTCATGAACACGTACTTTGTGCAGTGAATTATAATCCGCATGTTGCTGTTGTGTATCTGGACGCAGAATTGTTTTCCCTTCACGACCACACAGGGCACTTCCTGGCCTTGCTTTCCACCTTCTTCCCGGCAGCCTGGCCTTCCCTGGCCACCATCCTGCCCTGTATCCAGTATTGTGAGCTGCCAGGTGCTAGTCCTGGGCCAGGCTTTCAGCACTATGTGAAGGGCTTTCCATTCCCAGGGTGGTTTTTTCTGTGCCCTCTGCTATCTAGTGTCAAGTTCCATCTCTCCTCTTCCCTCTCTCTCCCCACTTTGGGCTGGCAGTGGTGGGGGAGCGCCAGTGTGTTGGAATTGTGGTGTAAACTTTTCTTTCTTTTAATTTTTGGCTGAAGCTAGTTTTGTTTGGTTTTTTTTTTTTTTTTGAGACGGAGCCTCAAGCTATCCCCCTGGGTAGAGTGCCGTGGCATCACAGCTCACAGCAACCTCCAACTCCTGGGCTCAAGCGAATCTCCTGCCTCAGCCTCCCAAGTAGCTGGGACCACAGGCGCCCTCCACAACGCCCGGCCTTTTTTTGGTTGCAGCCATCATTGTTGTTTGGCGGCCCCGGGCTGGGGATTCGAACCCGCCACCTTAGGTGTATGTGGCTGGCGCCTTAGCCACTTGAGCCACAGGCACCGAGCCTGAAGCTAGTTTTGAACCTGCCACCTCCGGCATGTGGGCTGGCGCCCTACTCCTTTGAGCTACAGGTGCCGCCCATATGGTGTATACTTTTCTAATTACATGTTATTTGAAGTTTGTAGTCTTCGGTCTCCTAGTAATGTCAAAGACATGGGTTATGTGTTTATTCCCCTTCGGTCTGAGTGGTGTGTGGGGTGTGAGCAGCTACTGTTAATCTAGGGCCATAACGCCCTGAACACCCCACTTGGACAACACGGTCAGACTCACTGTTGCTGATTTAGCACCTCCAAGAGCCTAAATAATAAGTGTCCTTCTGGACAGAGGCACCTGTTTGCTTGTTGGTGACATTTCTCTATGGTGATGATCCCGGCTTTTCTTTCTACACAGTTTTTGAAATACAGTAGAACCTCCATGGCTGACTATCACCTTCTTAAATTGACCTAATTTTCATAGACTGACCATGTACCACATTTACATATCAGTACATACAGCAGGCTTAGTTCCTTATGTTGACCAATTAGTTAGAGTCCCTTGGGTGGTCAGCTTAACAGAGGCTCTGCTGTAATTTTGTACAAAATTATTTAATTTAAACATTTAGCATAAGAGACATGAGTGAGTTCTTTAAATGCTGTGAGCTCCTGTTTGCTGAATGAGTCTCCTGTATTTTAGGTTGTTAGAAACTATTCTTGGATATATCAACACTGTAGCACAGTCCATGGAAAAAAATGCAGACCAACTAACCGTGAAGTTTTGGCGAGCTCTCCTTAGTAAAGCTTACGACGTGTTAGATAAGGTAGGTTTCCATTTTCCCCGTAATTAAGGTGTTTTATTGCTGTTTTTTATGTTATTGTGAAATTGTTTAGTTTTACTTTAAACAAACTTAGCAATACCTTTTCTGAATATAATGAAGCTCAGATTTCTCTTAGAATCTCTCCATGACTAAAGTAAATTTGGGGAAAAATTGTTTTACTTGTAACATTCAGGTTTTGTTTTGTTTAATAACACATGGTTCCTAATTCCTACTTGAAAGGTAATTGTAAGAATTAAATTTTTAAAAAATGTCTATGGCCAGGTACAGTGTTTCATGTCTGTAATCCTAGCACTTTTAAAGCTAGGCTTTTAGGAAGCCAGAACGGGTAAATTGCCAGAGCTCAAAATTTCAAGACCAGCCTGAGCAAGAGTGAGACTTCCCATCTCTAAAAACATAGCTGGCTCAGCACCTGTGGCTCAAGTGGCTGGG
>NW_003852707.1:544864-547825 GCF_000181295.1 Otolemur garnettii
AAAAAAAAAAAAAAAAGTATATTATTATTACCTGAGTATAATACCCAGACATGCACGTGTTTAAAACTGTGATGTTAATTCTTGTGGGAGTACATGTGTTGTGAGAGTTCCTAGAATGGCATCTCAGCCGGAGAGAATTTTTACTTAATACAGGCTGTGTGTTGCCTCAGCTTTAGCGTAATTCTAATCCTCTTGTACTCTAGACCAGTAGTTGCTTCATATAAATCAGAAATTGGCCAAAAGCGTATGCATTTGCTTAGTGGTAAATAAAGCAGATGGAGAAACCATTTCTGCGTTTAATCGTGTGTCTGATTTTCATTTAGACAGCCTGAGGCCGTGACAATGGAAAATGGGTCAGCAGTTTTTGCAGCTTTCATTATCTGGGGATTTTGCCTGTCCTCTTCAGGTTCACCGATTCCTAAAACTGGTCCCAGACCTTTTGGCCATTGTCCAGCGTAAGAAAAAGGAGGGGGAAGAGGAACAAGCAATCAACAGACAGACGGCTTTATATACTCTGAAGCTTCTATGCAAGAATTTCGGTGCCCACAATCCAGAGCCTTTTGTCCCAGTGTTGGATACTGCAGTGAAACTCATTGCTCCAGAAGGGAAGGAGGAGAAGAATGTCTTGGGAAGTGCCCTGCTTTGCATAGCGGAGGTGGCCTCCACCCTGGAAGCGCTGGCCATCCCTCAGCTTCCCAGGTACGCTGCAGGGCACTGGCAGTACTAACCATATGGATTAAAACATAGTAACATTAGAGAGGGGGATCTGGTTTTTGGCTTTAAGTAGAAGCTACGTAAAATTAGATTTGTAAGGTATTGTTCTCTTCGAACTGAAAACTGCTTTGTGGTGCAGATTGCCCCCCCAGTTCTTCCTTCCCTTTGACTAGTGGTAATTAAAGCTCCTTGCCGGAGGCTGATGCTGCTGCCTGCTGCACCCTGGGGAGGGGGGTGCTTTCCTGGCTGTGTCTTTGGGTCTGGCAGAGACAGGCCGAGTAGCCCAGGACACCAACCTCACGGGATTGCTGTAGGGCAGTGCTGGCAGGGTGTCGGACACAGTGCCTGCCACACAGCAAGTGTCCAGCAATTCAAAACACTGTGGTTTTTAAAATTACTGTTGCGTCAATACTGCTAACAGCAGGATATTGCTTGTGCTTGGTTACATAAAGGTGACATTTTTTAAGCTATGAGCTATACCGTGATGTTAACTGGCGTAGTGTAGATTTTCTTCATAATAACCTCTACTCCACTCTTCATTCTCCGTTTCTTCTTAAATTTTCTGTAAAACTCTTGCTCTTTTTTCTCAGCCTCATGCCATCGTTGCTGACAACAATGAAGCACACCAGCGATCTGGTCTCCAGCGAGGTCTACCTGCTCAGCGCCCTGGCCGCCCTGCAGAAGGTTGTCGAGACTCTCCCGCACTTTATCAGCCCCTACCTCGAAGGGGTTCTGTCCCAGGTGAGCCCTGCTGGCCCCAGGCAAGCTAGAGTGGAGGGGGAAAGCGAAATTAAAATTCAGGTGATTTCATTTGTTCTGTATCAGTTTCTGTTTGACAGAAAAGATATATTTGTTTGTATAAAATGTGAGCTTTTTCCCTGCCATTGTTCCTTCTGCTTAATCATGGAATTAACACGGGGTCACTTTTTAGTAAGGCTCTTGTTTCTCCTTTTTAACTGTGCAGAATGTATTTAGGTACTTCTTGTGGAAACTGGCGTGCCCTGTTCCTTTCTTTTCTGAAAGGTTTCTTAATCCTACTCATCTTGCAAAGCAGAATTCCTATTTCTGGTCAGTACCCTAGGGCAAGTGGCATTTCTGAAGGAAAAGAGTGTCGACCCCTCCCTCCCTTGGTTATCACTGTGGTGTTGATTATTTGCCATTTATGAGGTTAGCAGCTTAAATTACCACAGGGCGACTCATTTAACCAGTTCCCATATTCTACAGCCAGCGCTTATGAGTAGCCTTCATAGAAAGGGGCTTGTGCTCTGAGGAGCGTTCTAGATTTTTTTTTTTTGAGACAAGAGTCTCAAGCTATTGCTGGGTACAGTGCTGTGACATTGTAGCTCACAGCAATCTCCAATTCTTAGCTCAAGTGATCCTTTTGCCTCGGGCTTTTCTATTTTTAGTAGCGACAGGATCTTGCTCAGGCTGGTCTCGAACTTGTGAACTCAAGCAATGCACCCACCTCAGCCTCCCAGAGTGCCAGGATTACAGGTGTGAGCTACCACCCCAGCATCTAGATTTTTAATCAAGGGAGAGCTTGACTCTTGTAGTCCCTGGACTCCTGTCCTCTAAGAACATCATCAGTCGGGGGCGGGGAGGGGGGGGCTCAGTGTGCTTCTGCGTCACTTACCTTTGCTCGTAACTACCACCCGGGAAGGAGGCATCAACCCAGTTTTACCTAGAGACGGTTAGAGCTGGCTTTACAAGGAATCTATGTAGCTAAAATGTGCTGAGCATTTAAGCCTTTAAGTTGACTAGCCTTTAAGTTGACTTCCTGTCATCACCAAGCCTTTCTGTGTCCTCATCAGTGAGGATTCATAATGACCTTGGCCACTGTTTTTTATATTCCAATAGGCGATTCATTTGGAGAAAATCACGAGTGAGATGGGTCCCACCTCACAGCCTAATATGCGTCTCACATCTCTCAAAAAGACACTGGCTACCACGCTTGCGCCCCGAGTCTTACTGCCTGCCATCAACAAAACTTACAAGCAGATTAAGAAGAACTGGAAGGTTAGATCATATTGGGCATTAGACTTTGGAGGAGGGAGACATGCTGAGATTTTGAAATTTCCCTTGAACAACACTATTATTTAATTCCTTTGAAAGCCTTACTGAGTTACTAAAGTTCAGTAATGCCATAGGAGTGCTATCATGGGTCTCTTTACTTTGGTATTGGTAGAATCGCATGGGTACTATCATGGGTCTCTTTACTTTGGTATTGGTAGAATCGCATGGGTACTA
>NW_003852707.1:547940-548610 GCF_000181295.1 Otolemur garnettii
GGTGATGAAGAAGGAGGAGCTCTCCTCCCACCAGTCGCAGCTCACCACGTTTTTCCTGGAGGCCCTGGACTTCCGAGCTCAGCACTCTGAGGTCAGCTTGTTTTTACTCCCCCAGACTCTGAAGTTGTTCATTACCTATGTAAGAGCCAGAGGAAGATCTAGCTGTGTACTAGTTGTGCTTGCCAGAATAATTTAGTTAGACGTCAGTGCTTGGAGAATGAATCAGCTCTTCTGTTTGCAGAATGATCTGGAGGAAGTGGGAAAAACAGAAGGTTGTATCATCGACTGTCTAGTAGCCATGGTTGTCAAGCTTTCTGAGGTCACCTTCAGACCCCTGTTCTTCAAGGTGAGGCTTTCTTCCTCTACATCTCCTTTGAGTTCAGATGTCAGTGGCGGGATGTGTAGAGAAAACTAATATTATGTTATGCTCGTAGCTGTTCGATTGGGCTAAAACGGAAGATGCCCCGAAGGACAGACTGTTGACATTCTACAACTTGGCAGATTGCATTGCTGAAAAACTGAAAGGGCTTTTTACTCTGTTTGCTGGCCACTTAGTAAAGCCTTTTGCCGACACCTTGAACCAGGTGAACATCTCCAAAACAGGTTGGTAGCTCACTTCAATCCAGCTGACACCCTTATAAGACATAATCTAGGCTTGGCGCCTGTGGCT
>NW_003852707.1:549395-556649 GCF_000181295.1 Otolemur garnettii
ATAATAAATAAATAAACTCACTAGGGAGAAAGAATAAAGTAAATGAGCATTACTCTCAATTATGAGAAGTGACTTTAAAACATAAAAATCAATATTGTTTATTCTCCAGTGCTAATAAGTGACAGTTGAGGGTTAATGTAACTTGATTGACAAACTGAACATTAGAATCTTAAAGACTCAAAAGGAAGGAATCCCTTTTTCAGGGACCGTCTGTTTTATTTGTGTTCTACCTTTGTTGTCCTGATGACGATTTCTGGATTTTAGACACACTGCCCTGATTGTAGTTATTTTAACGGTGATTTGAACTTCAACGTTGGAGAGTAACTTGTGAAACTGTTGTTCTTTCCATTTTTACTCCTCCCCTTCTGCAGACGAAGCATTTTTTGACTCTGAAAATGACCCTGAAAAGTGCTGCTTGCTGTTGCAGTTCATTTTGAACTGTTTGTATAAAATCTTCCTTTTTGACACCCAGCATTTTATCAGCAAGGAGAGAGCAGAAGCCTTGATGAGGCCTCTGGTGGATCAGGTAACTGCACGGAGCAGCCGCGGCTGTGGAGGGGCTGTCACTGCTCAGTCTTTGCGGGTGTCCTGTCTGCTTGAATGCTTGCTGGCCTTTTTTTAAAGGTCTTTTTAATGAATTTGTTATTTAAAGATTGATTTTTCATGGGTATAACTTAACTGTGGAGTTTCAAGGGTTTAATTTGTCACAAGCAAGACCTGATACAAGGTTTCATAGTGCATTTAATTATGTTTTTTAACTGGGCTTTGTTGAGCGTGGCTGCCTTCTGAAGAACGAACTCCAGGATGTTCTGCTGGAGAGAAAGAGTGATGCTGAAGGGTATGAAATTCCATTTGAGTTCCAGAAGGAGGCAGTACATTTGGAGTTTTAGAATTCTATGTAATACTTAGTTTTTGAGCCTACCAATGTCATGAAGGATAGTAAAATATTATACTATCCTACAAATATTATACATTCGTTATTTTTTAAAACAGAAGAAAAAGTAAGCCCTGTTGTTCTCAAAGTCCTTGTTTTACTCTTCCTAGCTGGAGAACAGGCTTGGTGGAGAAGAGAAGTTCCAGGAGCGGGTGACGAAACACCTGATACCGTGCCTCGCACAGTTCTCAGTGGCCATGGCCGATGACTCTCTCTGGAAACCACTCAACTACCAGATTTTGCTAAAGATGAGAGACTCCTCCCCTAAGGTTGGTGACAACCTCACCTTGGTGTGACAAGCACTGAAGCTGCATGTTTTCTCCGTATAGTCTCAGCAGCCTGCAGGTGGTCCCAGGCCCCCGGGAAACTGGCAGGGAAGAATGCTAAGAACAATTGTCACTGCAGAATTACAGGTCTGATTTTCTGTGTTAGGTAGAAATTTGGGCCCAAGAAAATCTGAGTTTACCTACAGGCTATTTATAAATAATTATAAGTCCCTTCTCCCCTGACCTCAGTGGTCTATTATACACAAGTCCTAAAATACTTTTGAAATACTTTCAAATCTTGAATAGTAAAGATTAGAGATTCCTCGTGTTTTTAAAGTGCCATAGAAATGTCACTGTGCTTAGAGAGGCTTTCAGTGGTCCACGGAGCAGTCTTTCTAAGTCAGAGCAGCACACACACGATCCTTTTTCCACATTAGGCTTCCCATCTTGTGCAGTAAGTGGTGGCGGTGGGAATACAGTGTTACGGTAGGTTGAGTGGAAGATATGGAAAATTCCATATCTGAGTGTCAGAATTTTCAAACTGTTTCAGCTGTAAATCACCATTTCTCAAACTAGTTATACTGTATTAGAACCTCACTGGTTATATAGAACAGAACAAAGCAGATTTTATTTATAGAATTTATTAGTTCAGATTACTTATTAGGATATGAGTACAATGAGACTATTTTGGTAAACCCCCAAATTTTAAACCATAATTAAACTATAATTCTTCCACAAATTGCAGCATCAGTAGAGTATCAAGGAAATCCTGATTGAATGTAGGTATTCACAAACAGGTGTTTTTAATAGCTCCTCATTTTGCAGTATCCAAAGAGTCTTTCATTAAAATACCCAAAACTAGAAAAAGAACTAGTAGGGGTTTTGTTTCAAAGTGAGTTACTGACAATGCCTACAACTGCTTGCACTCCTTATTACAGACGAGGCATGTGAGAAACTCCGAATTTTTTGTTTAAAGTTCCACAACTAGGACGTCATGATGCAGTTTGTTTATTATTCAGTGCTGAGATGAGAGCATAACCCACTCAGGTGCCCTGGACCCTCCTACACTACAGCACTGACTGCTATCTGGCCCTGTGGGGAGGGACCCTGCAGAAATGGCCAGGGATGCTTATTGCCACTTCGGCACCAGGCCAGGCAGCCTGGCAAACTGGTGAGCTCCAATGCAGTTTAATTTGGTGACAAGCTTGCATTTGCACATGGTATTTTATTTTATTTTAAAGGAAAATGTAAAAAGACATTAAAGATCTACAGGGCTGGAACACAGTTTGGAAAACACAGATTAATAAAGTTGCCCATATTATAAAATAAACCGGTATTGTAAAATAAAAGTTGAATGGACTTAACAAAGTAGAAAAAAAAAAACCCACAGGTAACATAACATTAGTTTTGAAAGCAGAGCTTGACTCAACTCAGTACAGATCTTAAAAGAATGGGGCAGCGCCTGTGGCTCAAAGGAGTAGGGTGCTGGCCCCGTATACCAGAGGTGGTAGGTTCAAACCCAGCCCTGGCCAAAAACTGCAAAGAAAAAAAAGACTGAAAAGAGCAATACTTTTTTTTAATTCTTTCATCCCTTTCAGGTTCGATTTGCTGCTTTGCTTACTGTATTAGCACTGGCTGAAAAACTCAAGGAGAATTATATTGTCTTACTACCAGAATCCATTCCTTTCTTAGCAGAACTGATGGAAGGTAATTCCCAAACTGTTAAACTATTAAGAAATAATTACAGTAAAATTCTGTGAAAATGTGCCCAGGGATAATGCGTATTTGGACATAAGGTCATTAGCAGTTGATCCAGTCTTCTGCCCTGCTCCCAGCCTCAAGTACGCGCAGGCTCCAGTTCCTCTACTGAGTAGGGTGGAGGGAGCGACTTAGAAAGTGGCCACCTGGTGATCACTTGAGACTCTGTTTACAGTATAAACTTAACTGTCTATTGTGGATTTTTTTCTTGTGATCATACAGATTACAATATTGTTTTTAATGAACCTCATACATTCATATGACTGAATCTTTTGGTCCCCAAATGTGGGGTTATTGTATAGAAATGTCTGTGTCCACTTTGAGTAACGGCCATCCATTCAGTACTTGAAGTTAGGTGATATACGAGGGTTATCTCATTTAATCCTCACAACAGGACTATCCCTGTGCCATTATCCCTGTTTTAAAAGGAGGAAACTAGAGGCCTAAAAGTTTTCGATTATTTGACACAGGTGACAAAAGTGTAAAGAGGAAGCAGAGGTCTAGACAATCACATTGTCTAACCAGGTCTAGACAACCAATATCTCAACATACCCTTTTAAGCATTGTACCACCGCATGGCCCAGAAACAACCATGTGATGAAGCAGGCATGGTGGGATGAGCACACTGGTTCTTTTATATTGATGATCTACTTTGGCTTCTCTAAACCAAACAAATGCATTCTCCTGTTTCTTGCCTCCTGCAGAAGGGCTGTGTGAGCTATTCAAGAGAGGCATCCTGAGGGGGTTTGAATTGGAATTTGTCTACCTGTTTCTGGGGCTTCTGTCTGCCTGGAGGGAGGGAGTGAGGGGAAAGCAGGACTGCAGAGTATTCCGTGGTCCTTTGCCTCATTTTGCTCTTATGATTAAACGATTGCCAGAGGATGAAGACATTTAGAATTAGGCTGATGCCTGAAGCAGGAAGGTGGACTGACTCAGATTTTAATTTTATTGATTGATTTTTTTTTTTTTAGATGAATGTGAAGAAGTGGAGCATCAGTGCCAAAAGACTATTCAGCAGCTGGAAGCGATCCTGGGGGAGCCACTCCAGAGCTACTTCTGAAGCTCTTTGATCTTTCAGACTCTGCTCAGAGTTGAAATTTATTTTTCGTATTTTTATTTTGGGGTGTTTGGTGCCATGTTACTTTTGGTGCCTTAACACCTACTGGACTTAATCACTTCTAGACAGAATTCCCACATGGTTTGTGCTACCATATAAGCCTCTCCTGCCAGTTGTATAGAGTTTCAAAACAAGTAAATGTTATATGATGTTTTAATATACTCTGCTGGGTTTGTTTAACATTTGTTATAGTATATGATTGATATGTTTAATTTTAGCACCCAAAGCTGGGATCTCATGTAGACTGTAAAGCCTTAACTCTTCTGTGTAGCAGTATCTGGTGGACTTGGCATCCATGGTGATTTCACTCAGATTAGCACTCTACCTCAACTAAATGACAGTGAACAGTTAATCTGCATTCAGCAGGAATACTTTTGACTGCAAAGTCATTTGGGATTTTTACTTTTCATTTTGAGTAGAAGATGCTTTAGCCTTAATTTCTTTGTGCAGGCCCATAGAGGGAAGCAGTTCTGGAATGTAGCAATAGCCTGCTTATAAAATAGTCCACACCTGGCTGCTCCCAGAAATGCTAGGTAGCATGAGGGTGCCCCTCCAGGATTACAAATGATCATGATTTCACTGGTGGTTACCCCAAGAATTACTAATATAGCAAAGAAAGTAAATACAAGTAGGTTTTTTTTTCAATACTTTGAAGTACCCTAATCTCTTGTACTGTGTCATGGTGAAGCTGGTAAGGACTCAAACAAAAATAAACCAATCTGCCTTGATTTTTTAAAGGTATCTAAGAACTATCCATAGAATGTCCACATTAGTTTGAAAACCTGGGCTCTAATATTAAACAGAGTTGTGGAACTGTGCCAAGCAAAAGGCCAACTTGCAGGTTAGAGAGACAGCTTTTTAGAAATGCACATTTCTTTCTAAGAAATATCTCAACAAAAATCTTAAGATTTTGCATTTGTCAAAGAATCAGTCTTTCCAGCTTGAACATAAATGAAAATGAACGTTATGTTCAAGATTAAGAGAAACAGTGAGTGGGTTTTTTTCCTAAATGCCTCACATTGTCCAAGATCTCAGCCACATTCTTTGATGATTGTTTTGAGATGAGACAATAGTCTCACAGCATCGCCCTCAGCAGAGTGTGGTGGTGTCACAGTTCACAGCAACCTCAAACTCTTGGGCTTACGCAATTCTCTTGCCTCAGTCTCCCAAGTAGCTGGGAATACAGGCACCTGCCACACTTGGCTATTTTTTTATGTAATTGTCATTGTTGTTTAGCAGGCCCTGGCCAGGTTTGAACTTGCTAGCCCCGGTGTATGTGGCTGGTGCCCTAACCACTGAGCAACGGGCACCAAGCCTCTGATGATTTTTATGAAGAAAAAATAACTGAGAGGGATTCTAGAGACTTCTTGCCTCCTATAACTTTCCCTGCTCCCCCCCCCCCAATATTTTTCTAGGGTTGGCAAGACAGACTGTGATAAATAAACATGAAGCTGGAAAAGAATTAAGGGCTAACAGTTTCTACGCTGCTTTAAAAAAAATAAGATTGGTAATAGTATTCTTTTTAACATATGGATAGAAATAACATCTAACCAAAATCTGCTACAACAAAATTCTGCCCAGCAGATTCCAATAATAAAATGATCTGACTTGACTGAGCTTCTATCCCTCCCCTCTCCCAAACCTTTGGCATTTCCTGTGACAAGATACGACTGGTAAAGATCCTACACAGAACTGCTACCTCCCTTCCAATAATAGAAAAAGTGCAGAAATGCAGCTGATTCAGGTTTGATTTTAATCACTAACAGTGTAACAAGTGTTTTCATCTCAGTTACTAAGGAAGACTAATCTTTAGAACAGTGGCCACAAGCCGTGGTTCACAGGCGGACAACAGATTTCTAGGTCACCTCCCTGCCTCCTTCATGGGTCTCTCAGTGGTATATGGTACTTTCTGATAGTGCCTATTTTATGAATTTCTTAATACTATTTTTTTCTTACTTTTATTATTTAAAGTTTTATATATTTTTTGACAGAGTCTTACTCTGTTGCCCTGGGTAGACTGCCATGGCATCAGAACTACGGTCACCTCAAACTCTTGAGCTCTAGCAATTCTCTTCCCTAGGCCTCCTGAGTAGCTGTAGCTGGGACTATAGGTGCCTGCCACAATGCCCAGCTAGTTTTTCTATTTTTAGTATTTTTAGTAGAGATGAGTCTCGCTCTTGGTCAGGCTGGTCTTGAACTCCTGAGCTCAAGCAATCTACCCACCTCGGCCTCCCAGAGTGCTAGGATTATAGGAATGCACCACTGCACCCGGCCATGAATTCTTTAATTCTAATCTTGACATTACTGTGCTACCCACAAATGTCTTACAAATTAAAAGCATCTTGTCTTTACTGTGAACTCTCCGTAGGAGTCTGTATAGACACTGTAAATTCAGATACATAGAAATCAGCTGCCTCGAGCTTGACATTAATTTCATCACCACTTATTTTTTTGTTTTGCTTTGGTTTGTTGCCTTAATTTATGTGCTGTGTTCAGATGTCATGTTAATTATTTGGTAAAACTTATGCTAGTAGAGCTAGATGTATATATTGCACCAAAGAAAGTGAATTGCCAGGTGTAAGTCGGCATCAGTCCTCTCAGTTGTGGGGTGTCACAGAGCATGGTTAGGGAAGGAGGAGTGCCTTCTACAGAGGAGCGTCTGGAGTGACTTAGCAGCTGCACAACTCGAATCCCGAGGGGCCCTGATGAGGTTGTGTAGAGCACAGAAGCATCCCGGCTCAAAAGGACACAGAACATGCTGGTTTCTGGCACCAGTGTGTATGTGTCCAGCCCCTAGCACAGCCCCAACATTTGTCCACCTGTTACACCAGATGCTTAATAAATACTCATTGAAAGTGATTTTCAAAAGAGGCGGCGAGGGTGGGCAAGAACAGGGTGACAAAGTGTTAGACACAGTCACGCTGCCTGGCGAGGACTGAGCACGCCCAATGGGACGCATGTTGTGCAAGCTCATTTAGCAAGATAAACAATAGAGTGACAGATGCGTTTGGACGAGTCAGTACCACAGTAGCCATTGTGTATTTCAGGGTTCATAGCAGTCGCATCAGCTACCAGCTCCTGACTTCCAGTAAGTGGATATCCCCGTTAATTTCCAGCATGTCGATACTGCTGAGCTCCTTAAACCTGTGCTTGTATTCCAGGCTGTGTACACCGTTTAT
>NW_003852707.1:556878-565300 GCF_000181295.1 Otolemur garnettii
GTCCCACTCAGGGAAGCTACTCTAACACACTTGGAGCCTCACACTGTCCCCTGGGTCTGCGCCCATCCTGGCCCCCTGCCCCGCAGCATGCAGGATTCCAGTGAAGTAGGCAGACTGCTGTTCTCCTGGCGTGCACTCAAGAGATTCTGATTCCAACCAGCAGGCTGAGAACCAAGGGACTCGGGCTCTGACTTTTCTGCCTGCAACTCAAGTGTCTTGGATAAATCAAAAACTAATACAAAATTCCAGAGGCTTAAGGTTCTTGCTGAAGATGGCATGACTACTTGGTGGTCCTGACTCCATCCCAACTCAGCACGTCTGGGCCTCAGTCTGTTTCTCCAAAGCTCTTCCAAGCTGAGCATCCTGAGACTCAGGTAACTTCTTGGCATTCTGGTAGACAGGTCCAGTTAAGATCCATCTCTGTGTTAGCCCTTCAGAACCATCTTTGTTCAAAATTCAACTCGGCAAAAGCCCCTTAGACTTTCATGTCACCTTTACACCCGCACTTCACACTTGTGACAAATCTCCGAGCACCAGGCTGGGTTACCACTCATCCTGAGAGGGCCACTCTGATGCCCCTGCACTGTGTTCTGATACAGAGCAGAGGACAGGACCATTCTGTAGGGATGTCATGTTAGCTTATGGTTATTTCTCCAGTTTCACCCAGGTGTACACAGCCTTGTGTAACATAGATTTAACCAGCCATTATGCTGTTACAGAAGGCTGAGGATGAGTCCCTGCTCCCTTCTGGCTTGTAGGGTTTCAGTGGAGAAGTCAGCAATTAGTCTGATCAGTTTTCCTCTGTAAGTTACTTCCTGTTTGCACCTTACTGCTTACAGGAGTGCCTCAGATTCCCATGTGATTTTTGACAAAACATATAAACACATGCGCTAGGGAAAAAAATCCCTGTTCAATAAATTTGCCAGTAAAACTGGATAGCCACATGTAAAAGACTGAAACAGGATCTGCACCTCTTACCACTCACAAAAATCAATTCATGATGGATAAAAGAAATAAGGCAGAAAACTATAAGAATATAAGTATATATAATAATATAAATATAAAATAAGGCAGAAAACTATAAGAATCCTAGAGGTGTCAGAAAAACTCTTACAAGTACTGGCTTGGGCAAAGAATTCATTAAGAAGACCCCAACAGTAACAAAAATAAATGGGAACTAATCCAATTAAAAAATTTCTGTACAACCAAAGACAAGACAAAAGGGTAAATAAATAACCCATAAAATGGGAGAAAGTATTTGCATACCCAGCCTGAGCAGGAGTTAAGACCCATCTCTACTAAAAAATGAAAACCAGTCAGGTATAGTGGCAGGCACCTATAGTCCCAGCCACTTGGGAAGGTGAGGCAGAGGATTGCTCAAGCCCAAGAGTTTGAGATTGCTGTGAGCTATGACGCTACGGCACTCTACCCAGGGTGACAGAAAGAGATTGCCTTAAAAGGAAAAAAGAAACTTACATGCTTACAGAATCTATAAGGAATTCAACCATATTGGAGAAAATAATCTGCATGCTATACTGATAACCAGAATCTACAAAGAACTCAAGCAAAACAGCAACAACCAAACAACCCTATTAAAGGGTGGGCAGAAGACATGAAGGGGAACTTTTCAAATGAGGATATCCTAATGGCCAATACAGTGATGAAAAAATGTTCAATATCTCCAATCATTAGGGAAATGCAAATCAAAACTATGAGACGGCCAGGCACACTGGCTCACACCTATAATCCCAGCACTCTGGGAGGCCGAGGTGGGTGGATTGCCTGAGCTCATAGGTTCAAGATCAGTCTGAGCCAGAGCGAGACTTTGTCTCTAAAAATAGCCATGTGCCTGTAGTCCCAGCTACTCCGGAGGCTGAGGCAAGAGAATTGCTTGAGCCCAAGAGTTTGAAGTTGCTGGGAGCTGTGATGCCACAGCTCTCTACTAAAGGTGACAAAGTGAGACTATCTCCAAAAAAAAAAAAACTATAATGAGGTATCACCTACCTGCAATGAGATTCAATGAGAATGGTTCATACTACAATGTCCCAAAACAACAGATGCTGGTGTGGATGTGGAGAGAAAGGAACTCTACACTGTTGGCGGGACTGCAAACTAGTACAACCCCGATGGAAAACCGTCTGAAGGAACCTCAAAGTACTGAAAATAACCTACCATTTGATTCAGCAATCCCACTTGTACCAAAGGAAAAAAGGTCATTTTATAAAAAGGACATTTGCACTTGAATGTTCATAGCAGCACAATGCACAATTGCAAAGATGTGGAAACAACTCAAGTGCCATTCAACAATACGTGAATGGATTACTAAAATGTGGTGTATGTACACTATGGAGTACTACCCAGCTGTAAAAAAAACACACATCGGGAGGCGCCTGTGGCTGAAAGGAGTAGGCGACGGCCCCATATGCTGGAGGTGGCAGGTTCAAACCCAGCCCCGGCCAAAAACTGCAAAAACAACCAAAAAAAAAAACCACACACACACAGAGCAATCTAGTATCTTTTGTGACAATCTGGATGGAACTAGAAATCATTCTTTTTTTTTTTTTTTGCAGTTTTTGGCTGGGGCCAGATTTGAACCCACACCCCTGGTATATGGGGCTGGTACCCTACTCCTTAAGCCACATGCACCGCCCTAGAAACCATTCTTCTAAGTGAAAATCATAAGAATGGAGAAACAAACACATGTAATCAATACCAAATTGGAACTAATCAATAAACACTTAAGTGCACATATGGAAGTAAACCTCAATGAAAATCAAGCTGAGGGGGGGGGCACACTCCATCTGTACAAACCCAAATATATAAACAAAACATGTACCCCCTAAAATTAAAAAAAAAAGTCACACACTTGACCCCACAGAGGCAGTTTTCTTAAGTTGCCCAACCAAACGTGCAAGACAAAGGGGCAGTGGGGTCAGTCCCTGACCCTGCCGATTGGTATGTGACTGTTCAATGTCAAATTAACCTCTTTCATTCAACCTTGAAGTTTATGCCTTTAACAAATAGCATGGTGAGTCCTTGTGAGCTCAAATGGTCCAGAGGATACGGCAGTTTAAAAGAATAACCTAAATCAATGCCCCTACGTGATTTGAGTCAAGCCAACCACCCACGTCTCAGGGAGAGTCAAGTCTGCCCGGCATCCTAGAAACACCTGCTGGGAAAGGTAAGTGTGATCATGAGATTCACACGTTAGGGGACTCAGGAGGCCTATGTGCCTTTTAGTTTCTAGGGACTAATGGATTCTTCTTGGATACATACAAACAGGACTAACTACTTGGAAAAAAGACTGTCACCTGAAACCATCTACCAGGATGGGACAGGATAGGCAGTACAGGCAGGCAGTTCTAGGGTTTCCACATCATCATGTCTATTTAGGATGAAACACGTTACTCCAGCCCTGAGACAAGGTTTCTGTTAAAATTCCAATTAATCTTACCAAGCAACAGGCTTGATTTTAAAAAAAGGTTCTTACTAATCAATGACAAATGTCAAATGATCCCAACGCAAATAATGTGGTAGTCTCCTGGCTCTTCCATTTAGATCAATGGCCTACATTCTAAAAAGGGGTATTCAATCACAATGTCTGCGTAAACAAACAAGAACCCACATGTAATCCACACACATACACACAGAGTAAGCTGATTTAAATGTCCCACTTACTCTACCGCTGCTCCCAGAATTATTCTTCCTTTCCCATTTTCAAAACTGTAATCTCACCTCAAAGTACATCCCAGGACTAAATGGGAAGCAGGTAATATTTCTCTCTTCTTCTCCCCAAGACTCCTGAAGGAAAGAATTTCTTACAAATGCTTTGCTATTCAGGCGTGGGTTCAAGTGTAGAGCGATATCCTTTGACTTTCCTACTAGTAGATCAACGTTAAACCTTTTGAGATAAAACAGAAAAACACATGAACCAAGCAGAAGAGAGTAGTGTCAGTTTCTGCAACCTGAATAACCAGACTTGAACCATGATTGTAACTCTATGAAACACACGTATGTACGTGGACATGGGGATGCAGATTCACTGTATTGAGTTACTTGCAAAATAAAAATACACAAAAACTTTAAAATCAGCACTGAGGCTGGATCTGGTTGGGCAGAAATTGAAGGCTTATTAGCACTAGTGAACCAAACAGTTCCTTTCAGTCTACAGGAATCCGGGACCCTCTAAAGCAGGCATTCTCTCTAAATCATTTACACATGTTCTTGCCTTCTTGGAAGTATGCTACTTTCTAGAAAAAGCTCTAATTTCCAGCATTCAGAAGTCTGGACATTTCTAGAAAAGGTTCTTAAAGCAGAAAATTTCTAAGTCATATGACAAGAAGGGCCCTAAAAAGTGCTGCCTGACCTTCTAGGCTACCCTGGAGTTCCAGCAGGCAAGGGTGGGCCTCAGGGACAAAAATACTGGTCTCTCGCCTGGTCAGGAAAACCCTAGGTCAAAACACTGGACTTTAGGTTGGCTCTGACACTACCCACCAGTTGTCGGCAGTGTAACTTCCTTTTTTTTAATATTTTCATCTTGTAAATGAGGATTCTGACCCTAGCCCCACTTCTATCTCACAAGCAGGTGAGGGGTCTAAGGCCACAACAGGAGCACTGGAAAGCGTACTGACCCTTTGGCAGTCGTGTTCACTTCTCCTTTAATGACAACAGTTCGTCCGGGGCCCATCGGGGAGTTTAACCTTGCGATGAATGGCAGGGTCTGGAACAAAGCCACAGTCAGGACTAGCAGGCCTGCAGAAAGGGGTCTTGTGGGAAAACTCACGTGGAATGTTTAAGAGCAATGACCCTACCCTGTAAACCCCACTGAAGGGACAGACTAAGGCTGGCTTGGTCCCAGCTGTGTCCCGGCTGCGTCCCCTGAAGCAGTGCTGAGCCTGGCTCATGTCAAACACTCAATGACTGTGTTTTAGATACAAAATGAATGAACTCAGGGTGGGACCTGATAGCCTCTTTGAGTGAAAGTCCCTCAGGGAAAGCCAGCTGTCCTGGGGTCTGACACAGGGCTGTGTTCTGCTCTGGGAAAACAGCCCAGCTGGGGGAGCTGAGCAGGACACACCAAGGCTTAGAGACCTGTGCCTGGTGGACTCACGCATCTGTCAGGGACAGTGCACAAATGCTGAGTGGCTGCTCTGGGCGTACTGGGGTCAGAGGTTACACGTAACAGCTAATAAGGTAAATTTTATACAGAGTTCAGAAAAACTGGGGCTCTTCAAACCTTCGGCAAACAGTTGGTAGGTAGGATTTTGGTGCAAGTCAAACTGTGGCTGACAGCTGCATCTTTGCTCTTGGTGCAGAATGTTCTGGGCATGATTTTAAGTAAGTCTCCTTCTCTAGTACTAGGCTGTAGGGGAAACAGTTCTACAGTAAGGCACGGAATGAGCGAAGCTGCCCGCAAGGTCTAAACTGTTCATTTTCTATGTAATTTTACAAAATGTTTCACCCAGACAAAACTATTCAAAAGTGTGGCATACCAGACTTTTATACCCATTGGAAGAGAAAGAAAGTATGAGAATGTCTGAAAGGGAAGAATGACATTTTATAACATACGCAGTTTTATCTGGTTGGCTGTGCTTGAGCTGAGCCTGTTGTGTGGGCTGTAACTGTCTGCTCCACCCTGGGTGTGACAATAACAGTCCCGATCTTTTTGCCACCAGGGACCAGTTTCGTAGAAAACGAGTTCTCTGCTGATAGGGGCAGTGGGACCTCTGACAGGAGGCGGAGCTCAAACCTGCTGTGCAGCCAGTACTGCTCCACAGCTCAGGGGTTGGGGACCACTGGGGACCACAGACGTACAGGCAGCAGTGCTTTATGACAGGAGGGTGCGGGGTTGTAAAGGGCTACTCAAGTCCGGGATAGAGCCTGACAGCCCTGCTCAGCTGAATCCTTTCTCCTCCACTATAATGACTTCCAAACACATCGTACTTGTCCTTTCCAGGGGGACCCCAAAGAGCTGGGCTTATGTTCTACCTGTGAGGGGTGCATGTGCTCAGGCTTCACTTCACATTCTCCCTTAGTAACGTCAAAGATGAAATTTTTTTGCAGTTTTTAGTAGGGGCTGGGTTTGAACCTGCGATGTCTGGCATATGGAACTGGTGCCTTACTCCTTTGAGCCACAGGTGCCGCCCAAAGATGAAATTTTTAAATGGTACTTCTTCCCACAGGGCAAGGGCAGGGGAAGCTCATTTGGAAGGTACACTTGGAAGCTCATTTGCTGATATACCAATGTTCAATGTCTATCAATACTGTTTTTTTTGAGACAGAGTCTCATTTTGTTGCCCTGGGTAGAGTGCCGTGACATCATAGCTCACAGCAACCTCAAACTCTTGGGCTCAAGAGATCCTCTTGCCACAGCCTCCTAAGTAGCTGGGACTACAGGTGCCTCCCACAACGCCCAGATATTTTGAGAGATAGGGTCTTGGTCTTGCTCAGGCTGGTCTTGAACTCCTGAGCTCAAGCAATCCGCCTGCTGCCACCTTCCAGAGTGCTGGGGTTATAGGCGTGAGCCACTGCACCGGGCTTTACATACTTCTTGCCAGCACTATTCACCAGTTAATCATTTTACACGAGAATGCTGAGTTGCGTTACCCTATCACAGAACCTGACAGGGTAAGCAACAGCAAAAACTTGGCAAGTGCCAGACACGGTAAGAAGTACCTGCCTCAGGCAGCGCCTGTGGCTCAGTGGGTAGGATGCCCGCCCCATATACGGAGGGTGGCGGGTTCAAACCAACCCCAGCCAAACAGCAACAAAAAATATAGCTGGGTGTTGTGGTGGGTGCCTGTAGTCCCAGCTACTCGGGAGGCTGAGGCAAGAGAATCACCTAGGTCCAGGAGTTGGAGGTTGCCATGAACTGTGATGCCACAGCACTCTACCAAGGGTGATAAAGTGAGACTCTGTCTCTACAAAAAAAAGAAGTATCTGCCTCAATTTTCAAACAATTCCTTCCATCCTAGCCTCATGGCAAAAATATAATTTTTTAAAAAACCAGCCTTCCTGCCACCGGACTTACATGGCAACCAAGAGGCATTTTTTAACTGGTGGTTCATTAAAAGATTGAATATTTACATTTTCTTTGCTCATCGCTGTCAGTTCCAGAGTAGATGACTGGTTACTCTGTAAATCCTGAAGACAAGACAAGAAAGATTAATTTTTAACATAAATCAGAACACCTTTTCTAAATATAGTCTACTTGACATATCAAGAAATTACAGATGTGCTAAATGTGAAAACACACTTGAAAATTATGATCCAGAAATGCACTCAGCAGTGGGTCCTTTGCTGCCTATCGAACTGGCAAATAAGAAAGAGAATGATCCCCACTGTCAATCAGAAAGGACGCAGGTAGGTAGGACTGCGTAGAAAGGACTGCTGGGAGGGCAAGGCAGTGGTATCTGTCAAAGGTTAAAATGCAAACATAGGAAATGCACAGTGTCATAAAAACGCAGTCCTCCAGCATTACGGAACCACTGGTGCATCTGACTGAGACGTCATTAGGAGGCATGTGACTGTCCTCTGACTCAGACATTCCATGTCTAGGGAACTGACTCACAGAAGTACTCCACTGCACTCTCTCGGAAAGGAAATACCCACTACTTAGCTAAACGGTGTTTGTTTGTTTTGCCAGGACCATTTGAAATCGTGTACAGACAGGCAATAAAGCCTTGGTTGATAAATAACATCTTACTAGTTGGAAAAATTCACTTCCAAAAAATTAATAGTCTAATGAGGAGGATATGTACATTATTTTCATCTCAATAGAGGTGTTAATTAAAGGTTTTTTTCTACCAATTCATGAGAAAACATCATCAAAAAAGGCCCCGAGGAGTGGAAGGACACTCACCGAGCTGAAGCTGAAACCAACTGAGTGAACGTTCACTTTGCCATAAATGCCCAGAGTGTCTATTTTCTCCAGGCTGATCCTGTGGGCATAGAGCAGAATGTGTTTTCCATTCACAGCCACCTAGATGGATACAGAAAACAGACAGTACCCCAAAATCAGTTAATTAACTTACCCAAATGTAAATATTTCCTTGGTTTAACTGTATCCCTTCTCCCACAGGTCTACATCTGACCAAACTATGACCAAGGGTACCCACAGCACTGGTGGGTTTCTCCACTTCTTTTGAATTCCTGATCCAATCAAGCACCACAGACTGTCTTCCCAGGCAAACATGTACATTCACAAATACACCTACATATGCAAGTGTGCACTGTGTGTGCACATGAGACACCCCGGGTTCAAAGCCCCCCAAAGCCACTGCACAGGTAAGGCCAGGAAAACCAGGTTAAAGGTCTGTCCTGCAGGCTGTCCACCACACCCACACTGTCCTTGGAGACCACACTCTAAGAAAGACCACAGAGGTGGGAGACTCTCACTAAGTATCTGTTGAATGGGCTCGGC
>NW_003852707.1:565668-568563 GCF_000181295.1 Otolemur garnettii
TTTTTTTTTTTTAAGACACAGAGTCTTACTTTATCACCCCCGGTTGAGTGCCCTGGCATCACACAGCTCACAGCATCCTCCAACTCCTGGGCTCAGCCTCCTAAGTAGCTGGGACCACAAGTGCCTGCCATAGTGCCCGGCTATTTTTTCGTTGCAGCTTGGCTGGGGCCGGGTTTGAACCTGCCACCCTCGGTATATGGGGCCGGCACCCTACTCACTGAGCCACAGGCGCCGCCCAGCTCAGTGATTTTTCAACCACTATGCCAGGTCACACAGGAGTGCCACGAGAGGCTCTTAGGTCCACCATGAAGCTTTTAAAGATCATTAATTAAATCATTTAGAAGGAAGTTCGAAGCACAGTAAGTATATTCTTTTCTTTACTCTTTTTTTTTGTGATCAACGTAATTTAAATGTGCTGTGGAAGTTTAACTATAAGTTCAAGTGTGCTGTGAGATAAAAAAGCTTGAAAAACACCGATTTAGTTCAACGGGCTACAGCTGTGACTGCCTGTAAACCAGCCTCCGCAAGTCCTCAGCACAGAGCCCGAGCAGAGGAGGGTGTGGCCCCTTTCCCCCGTCCCTCTCTAATGCGAGCCTCTTGTTAGGGCACATGTGGAAATCGTAAGCAGCAGAACAGGCTTAAAATCCCGGGGTGGGGGAACGCAAAACAACCACGTGATAGAACCAAAGCACAACAGTACAGGAACAGCTGTAAAAAGAAAGACAGAGACACAGGGGCTCAGAAGACCAGAGAAGAGAGAGTGGAATGGGGTTCAGGAGATTTAGGGGAGATTTCCTGCAGGGAGCTGGGTCCTGAAGGACAGGAAGCACCTGCACCAGAGACATGGGAGTCCACACTCAAATGAGCACAGCACAGGCTGAAGACAGCAGGTGTGAGGTCCTCTAGGACCAAATTCTACCTTCCACCTACCGACTAGGAATAAAACATTTCATGAAGCCCAAAGATTTCTAAGATCCCCTCTGGATCTAAAATCTCATTATCCTATAGATTTGCCTGTGTACGCCTTAAATTTACAAAACTCTTTTGATTTCTACACTTCAATTCCCCAGTCTATTAGTTCCAAATTTCTCCACACTTTGAGTGGTGATGGTTATAATTTACTCTCCCATAATTAACACAACACTGTGTCAATTCAGAATTCCACCCTGCTAGGATAAATACGACCTAATAAAAGATCTGGTCACACTGGACCTGTATTTCTGCACAGCAAAAATTGGCTGGACAGAGTAGCTATGTCTGCTATGACCCACCTCATATTTAAGTACCTGGCCAGTCCTATTTTAGAGAAAAAGTTACAAAGCCAAAGTATTTACTGGATTTAGGAAATAAAGGGTAAGTCCATAAGTGTGAAGAGCTCCCCTCGCCTCTGTGCTCATTCTCAACCACAAGGAGGTAACTTGTCACTCTCCAAAACCTACCTGGAATTTGTCCTTCAAGACCATAATCACAATTTCAAAAGACTTTTCCTTTTTGAAAGGCGTGTCATAGGTGATCTCTTCCCATCCCCACTTCTCATTTTTCAGAGTATTGCACACGATGCAGCTGGACCTTTTGAAACGAGGGTTGAAATGAAAGGCCACGTCGGCTCGAGGTTTCACGCTGCTGCCACACTGCAAATCCACCTGGAACCTAATGTGGAAAGAAATGGGGGCCCATGAGCACTCAGCCAGGAAAGAGGCCAGGAAGGGCCAGAAAGCGCTCCGCTCGAGGCCGAGCGACACATGACTCAGGGATCCCTAAAAGAGCTAGTTACCTAGTCTTCTTTCCTTCTGCCTTGATAATAAAGCCCTTGAGTTTGAGCCAGGTCCAATATGCCCAGAGTGAGAACTTCCCTCCCCAGCCTCCCATATGGCTGAAGTCCTGCCAATGGAGTGGAAGTGAAGTGCCCGGGAAAACTACTGGAAACTGCCTTCAAAGCCAGCAGGCACCAGCCTTTAGTTCACCCCCAAAGACCGCATGTACCCACCTAGCTGCCCAAAGCAGAAGGATGTAAGGGCTGGAGATCTAGTTTCCAAAGATCGTGAGAAGGAAGACCTGAGATCACTCGGGCCAGCACAGTGGTGAGCCCGGAAAAGCCTACTTCTCTAACGACTTGACGGAGCTGCCGGAAAAGGTCTGGGCTGTCTCCTAGAGACTTAATTTTCACATCTTATTTAAAACACTGTTGTTTGGGCATTACCACATGGAGCTAAGTAAGCCCAGTGCTAACTGACAGACCTCACTCCAAAGTTCAAACCCAAGGAAGCATTCAATAAAACCATTTGAAATAGATCTTAACAGATGTGGGAATATTAAACTGCAACTGGACTGTCCCTGTCATCTGACTACTATTCCCTTCTTTAATGAACTAGCTCATTCATTATACTGAAACCAGATATACAGCAATGAAATAAAAATTCCCAATAACTTCTGTTCTGTCATTCATTCCAATCTCCTGAGCGCCTTGGCCAGGGCTGCTGCTGAAAGTGAATCAGGCCTCAGAATATCAAAACGGTCTCTCCCACATTATTTTTTGTTGTTCCACATTCACAGCAGGACACTTTATTCCTGTTCTTTCCCCTAGCGCAGTGACTTTACCTGTCCACGTCACTAGGAACATGCCCACGGATTACAATCAAAGTCCCAGGCTCCAACTGCTCAGGAATGGTGCCAACATAGGGGATTACCTAGGGCAAAAAGGTTCACAAATACATATTTACAAGACAAAATGACTTCCTAAGCAATTATAACCAAAACTCATTATTGATAGGAAAGACTGCATTTTTAAAGGCTGCATGTGAGGCTGCTGTGAGCTATGATGCCACAGCACTCTACTGGGGGCAACGAAGTGAGACTCTGTCTCAAAAAAAAAAAAATTAAAATGTGGCAGTCCTA
>NW_003852707.1:568834-578761 GCF_000181295.1 Otolemur garnettii
AAAAAAAAAAAGACACTCAATAAACACTCATTGTTTCAACTGATCACTAACCAAACAAAATGATCATTATGCAAGAAAACTATTTTTCTACATCTAGCTTATAAGATATCCTAACTTAAAACAGCTAAGTTATTTTTGTCTTTTGAACATGGGAAGGGCAACTAGCTACACACGGGAGAACTTCAGTGAAATATGGACCCCCGGGCTCAGCGACCATGGCACAGTGGTTACAGGGCCAGCCACATACACCAAGGGTGGCAGGTTTGAACCTGGCCTGGGCCAGCTACACGACCATAAGAACTGCAGCAAATAATAGCCAGGCATTGCAGTAGGCTCCTGTAGTCCCAGCTGTTTCGGAGACTGAGGCGAAAGAATCACTTAAGCCCAAGAGTTTGAGGTTGCTGTGAGCTATGATGCCAAAGCACTCTACACAGGGCAACATAGTGAGACCCTATCTCAAAAAAAGAAAAGAAAAAAAATATGGGCCCCCAGCACTAAATTTAACAACAGTGAACTTTTTTTTTTTGTTTTTTTTTGCAGTTTTTGGCCAGGGCTGGGTTGGAACCCGTTACCTCTGGCATATGGGGCTGGCGCCCTACTCCTTTGAGAGCCACAGGCACCACCCAACAATAGTGAACTTTAAAGACAGAGAGCAATGTCATTTTTGCAACTCAGTTCAGTCTTTCTACCTCTAATTTTTTCTATAGTTGGGTGAGAACTGATCATAAAACAAAGAAATGAAAAGCAAACAAAAAAGCTATTTTACAGAAAGAAATTATTTCCCTTGGAAACATTTTCTCCTGAACTATCCTCAGAACAGCAACCAGGCCACTCCTGAGGTCTAAAGGCACCTCCCACCCGCAAGCAGAACTACTTCTCTGCACCCTCTTTCCTCAAGAAATGAAGTCTACTTATTTTGTTCCAACTCCACAGTTGGGGGTCTGACCCCAGAAATTACAGGAGTCATCAGTATGCTAGTGTAACTTGCAGAAACATCCTGACCTGGTTAAACTTTGTGTAATAAAATGGCAAGCTGTTTTTCAGTTGCCATGGATCCCACATTGCAAGTTACACAGCCTGAGCACGCCCCACGAACCAAGCATGCCGGCACAGGCAGAGCCCAAGTGCTCAGATCAAGGAACAGGACACAGTATGATCCCGCGAGATCACACCTCCTGTCATCGCCTCACTGCAAAATCAATCAGGTCACACCTCATTACTCTCTGTCTGTAAGACCTGCCCTAGCCGTCAGCTCAAGCAGAGCTAAGCCTGACTCGGGTCCCCTTGCTCAGCAGCCTCGCAATAAACTTTTCTCCATAGAGAAAACAGTGTTTTGGTGTTTGGCTTTTCATTGCATGTGGGCAAATGGATCCAATAAGGTTTGCAAACACTAGAATCAAGATATGTAAGGATTTTAATCTATAAAGTTATTTTCTATATGACACTTAAATTAGGCATGTTTGTGTGTGAAGGGCAGAAGAGTATAAGCTGACCGTACATTCCATCCTTCCAGTTGGGGCCAAGATGACACCAGTCACCCTTAGCAAGCAGCCCGCTTTTTTTTTTTGCAGAAAGTCAGTCTACAGGCTTGGCACCTATAACTCAGCAGCTAGGGTGCCAGCCACATGCACTGGAGGTGGTGGGTTCAAACCCAGCCGGGGCCTGCCTAACAATGATGACAATTACAACAACAAAAAATAGCCAGGTGTTCTCACAGGCACCTGTAGTCCCAGCTCCTTGGGAGGCTGAGGCAAGAGAATCACTTAAGCCCAAGAGTTTGACGTTGCTGTGAGCTGTGATGCCACAGCAACCTACAGAGGGTGACATAGTGAGACTCGGTCTCAAAAAAATAAATTTTTAATAAGCATCACATTTAAAAAAAAAAGTCAGTCTACAACCTTGAGATGTTTTTAATTCTAACATGCACAAAATCATTTTAAATGTCTCACTGGTTTCAAATTAAGTTTTCCTTTTTAAACCTACTAAGACAGAAAGGCAATTTCTTCTAAAACTGAGTTTGCTTGACACGGCAGTGGTTGTACCTCATTCTTACACAAGGGCATTAAAACTTAAGCAAGAAAGAATTACAACTACAGTAAACAACAAAAACTTGAACCCTCACACACTAATAAGCCTGCCTGAGGGACTTACTTCAAGGATCCTTCCTCTCCTTGTTGCCCAAAAGGGGATTTAACAACAACAACAAAAGCTCAGCTGCCCGATCTCAGACCTAAGTTCAGGGGGCTTAGCTTCAGGTAAGTAGTACCCAAACACTCCTAAAGATTCTCACCACTACATAAAACTAAAACAAATTCTTTACTGTCCAGGACACACATGGCAACCACGAGTCATTCAGGACCAGCCTGGACTGGACAGGACCCTAATTCTTCCCATTCTCCATCTCACCACTGGCCTAGGGTATCTGCCCTGCTCAAGTATTAACCAGCAGGTGAAAAGCTGAGACATTAACTTCTCATGGACAGTTCTAACTGAAAAAGAAAGAGTAAGAAATCCAGTTCCCCTTAAAAGTCATGTTTTATGATTATCGGAGAGCCTCCTCCCTGCCCACCACTACCAAAAGAATGCCATTCCCTCCACTTCACTCCCATGCTGTCTGTTCAGTAGCATGGCTCTCATCACTCCATTCTGCCATTGTGATCTCTTCCTCCACTACAGGACGAGAACTACAGGACGAGAGCTACAGCTGCGTTTTAGTCCATACCCACCACAATCCCTGCCACACAGTAGGTGCTTACTAGATTTTATTCTTGCCCCATTTCCCAAAGGATAATTACTATTGAACTGGATTTGTTCTCAACCCTGCCATAGGTAAAAAGTGATTTTACAGAAATCAGTTACCGGGTTGTAGATGACATTCTGCAGGTTATTTAAGGACAACATTCTTCTCCACCTCGTTGTTGATTTTGTTGACTGGTGTCTCTCTTCTGTGTATGATTTAAGATTTTAAGTATGTTTCACTTAAAGATTACCTAGATTGAAACTGAGGCACAAAATTAGAGAGAAAGAAAAATAAGCATGCATCACTTTCTTTATATCATAACTATTTTTAAATTTAAATTATACATTACTGATATTTACCAAATAACAGGATGTTATTAAAATCAAAGACCTAACTCCCTGCTCGGCGCCTGTGGCTCAACTGGCTAAGGTGCCAGCTACAGACACCTAAGGTGGTGGGTCTGAATCCAGCCCAGGCCACCAAACAACAATGATGGCTGCAACCAAAAAATAGCTGGGCACTGTGGCCAGCGCCTGTGGTCCCAGCTACTTGGGAGGCTGAGGCAGGAGACTCATTTGAGCCCAGGAGTTGGAGGTTGCTGTGAGCTGTGATGCCACAGTACTCTACCCAGGGGCAGCTTGAGGCTGTCTCAAAAAATAAAAAAAAATAAAAATAAAAAAGACCTAACTCCCATTCTTACCCGTGCTCAAGAATTTTGGATTATGAATGCAGGCAGAAAATATTTTTCTAAAAATAAATCAGCACAAAATTTCCAACAAGTAATTTAGTATTACAAATACTAAAATAAAATACTGGCAGACACTAACTGAATAGCCCTGTACAATTATCAGAAGTATTCATTTAACTTTTCCTCTCTGTAAAATGAGAATAATGATAGTATTCACATCATAGGTTTGTTCTAAAGATTAAACAAGTTAAAACAGCAGGACAGAAAGCGCCATGTATTACCTATTATTATTACTATTATTAAGGGACAGGATTGTTCTTCCTCCTTTGAATTAAATCAAATGGGAAAAAGTCCAGTCCCTTTAATACTAACAAAATTAAGTTTATGTTGTTTTAAAAAAGGCCCAGGGTAGGGGAGTTAGAAAGTGTCAGCCACTGCTTTTAAAGATGAAAGTACTCGGTCAGGCACGGAGGCTCATGCCTGTAATCCTAGCGCTCTGCAAGGCGGAGACCAAGACCAAGGACCAGGCCGAGGTGGGTGGATTGCCCTGAGCTCAGAGGTTCGAGACCAGCCTGAGCCAGAGTGAGACACCCCACCCCACCCCCAACCCTGTCTCTACCAAAAAAAGCCGAGCGTTTTGGCAGGTGCCTGTAGTCCCAGCTACTCGGGAGGCTGAAGCAAGAGAATCGCCTAAGCCCAACGGCAGGAGGTTACTGTGAGCTGTGACTCCACAGCACTCTACCGAGGGCGATAAAGTGAAACTCTGTCTCTAAAAAAAAAAAAAGTGCTTCTCCACATTACATGAGGAAGACTCTAGGAAAGACTGATGACTTTCAGCGAAACCGAAACTAGAGCTTCCTACATTTTACTTCCAGCAGTATGTACAGCAATGCGCACCAACGAAATCTATTACTTTTCTTTTTTAAGGAAAAAGAAAATAATGCATTTCTCTTGATTTGCCACCTAAATACAACTCCAATCTGTGCCATTAACTTACATGTTAGTCAAAACCTCGAAACTCTTTGGCTCCGTAAAATTCAGGAAGCACGAACAAGAGCAAAAAGAATGGATAGAGTCGCAATTTCCACATTCATAATTTACATCGTGACCACAGAGTGACCCAATTAAGCCACAGGCTTGCGTTAGACCAAGCAATCCTCGCGCATCCATCGGGACGGGCCAGGAATACTAACCCTTCCCAAGAAGCCATCACTTCTGTGTTACCGATCATCAAAGGCAGTCGGATGACTTGCGTTTTCCAATGTTCAATACTGCAGTCAAATGACTCGGCATTTTAAAGACCTTGTGTCGAGTCAAGGAGGGCAATAGGGGTCCGCCACTAAACGGTCACTAACAAAACCAGGAAGAAAACTTCCCCAGCTCCTCCGCTGGGAGGTGGTGCTCGGCCGTGTGCAGGGAGGGAGTCGGCGAGGGCAGACGGGCGGGGGCTGTCCGGGGAGGAGCCCCCAGTACCAACAGCCTGTGCCCCACCAGGGGGTCCAAGATAGGCCACCGCAATCCCTCACTCCGGTGAGCGCCTCGCCAGCAGGGGCAGCGGCCCCGCCACCCAGCCCGGCTCGGTCGCGGTGAGGACCTGCGGGATGCGACAGACTGAACAGTGCCCCTCGCCCCATCCCACTCTGATTTAGGGACGACGACATCCGAATGCCCCGCTAGGTCGGCGCCACCATCAAAGTAACCAGGGGACGACCGCCACCCGAGGCCGGGAGTCGCCAGACTTACCCAGACACGGCGTCGTAGGCACTCCCAGCCGGAGGGTGTCTGTCCCCAGCCAAGGGCCGTCCGGGTCTCCAGCCCCGGCTACGCAGGCGGCTACGGGAAGTGACGGGAGTCAGTCCTCGTCCATTTCCCAGATCGCGCGCCCTGGCGCCGCCATCGGCCCCGCTCCTACAGCCCGGGCGTCCTCGGGGCTCTGCGGGACTCCTGGCAGGGCCCTGCCGCTGATCGCTGCCCAGCTCGGCCTCCTGCACAGCCTCCGGGACTCGGACTGCGCGACCGCCTGGCTGCGGGGAGACCGCGAAGGGACAAAGTCTGTCCCGGGCGGGTCTGGCTGCCCGAGCCCGGACGGCGGGGGCGGGGTGGGAGGGAAATGGGAAGGAAAGAAGCGGAACCTTCTTCCTCCGGCAGCGGTTGGACCCGGGTCTCGGAGGGAGGGCGCTGAGGGCTGGACCCCTGAGCATCAGTGTCCACAACCCCCGGCCCCGCCTCGACTCGCTGGCCCTGCGGACGCTCAGGTGAGTGTGGCCGCGCCAGGGAGGGTCGCACTGTTTGCTCCTGCCTGGAATCAGAATCCCGACAGCCGCGAGACGTGGCCCGACTTGGCAGCGCTGCGTTTTGCCACCGTACGCCTTGGACGTGCGTAGTTGAAACACGGTGGATAAATGGGTTCCTTAGAGCTGGACTGCGCCCAGCCCTAACCCCTCATCCAGTTAGTGAGAACTCGGACTTGCAGCCACCATGCATTACTCGCCAATTACTGTAATTTGTGTGTCAGCGTTTTCTCTCCAGATTGGGCACTTCCCTAGGGAAGTTTGAGCAGAATGGAGCACAATACTGTGCATATTAGATGCTCCGTAATTAGATGCTCCGTTCAACTTCTTGGGGGCCCTCAGTGACTGGTGGTTTGACCTATTGACTGTAAACACATCAGCGAGAAACCCAAAATTAAATAAAGTCACAGAGGCCACTTTGAAGAGCCGGCTGCTTAGTGTTTGTTTTGTGTTAGGAGACCTCAAAGTTCTCAGCTTCTCTACTTTTATCTACTTTTTTTTTTTTGAGACGGAGCCTCAAGCTATCCCCCTGGGTACAGCAACCTCCAACTCCTGGGCTCAAGCGAGTCTCCTGCCTCCGCCTCCCAAGTAGCTGGGACCACAGGCGCCCGACACAACGCCTGGCCATTTTTTTGGTTGCAGCCGTCATTGTTATTTGGCGGGCCCGGGCTGGGGATTCGAACCGGCCACCTTAGGTGTATGTGGCTGGCGCCTTAGCGGCTTGAGCCACAGGCACCGAGACAATCTACGTTTGTTTTGAGAGACCTGTTTTGGCGTCACCCCAGTGGGCTTTCCCTCCCTGGCTTTTATTTGTATTGTTTTTTATTTTAATTGAAGAATTCTTATAAGTCTTGTAACTGTAAACGTACGTTTTGTTTGGCTGTTGTTGCTTTTCTCTCCTCCTTCCTCTTAGCCATTTTCCAAGTTTGATTCACTCAAGATCCAACTTAAAAACAGCTGAATTTAGCCCATCAAATACACTGTCTTGGATTTGTATTATAGTTATCTTTCTGTGTGTCGTGTGTTATCCAACTCGATTGTGAGTAAGAAAAAGAATGTACAAATGTCTTTTTTGGTTTTTTTTGAGACAGAGCCTCAAGCTGTCCCCCTGGGTAGAGTGCTGTGGCATCACAGCTTACAGCAACCTCCAACTCCTGGGCTCAAGTGAGTCTCCTGCCTCAGCCCCCCAAGTAGCTGGGACCACAGGCGCCCACACAATGCCCAGCTACTTTTTGGTTGCAGGCGTCATTGTTGTTTTGGCGGGCCGGGCTGGATTTTAACCCACCACCTTAGGTGTATGTGGCTGGCTCCTTAGCCACTTGAGCCACAGGTGCCGAGCCCAAATGTCTTAATAATACCTAGCGTAATGCGTTGCATAAAATATTAGGTTGGAATCTTAGGATATTGATAACGTGAGGGGCAGTTGAATGTCTCCACAATTTTGCTTGGGTCTATTTGGGACTTCTTTATAAAATCAAAATAAGCTGAAATAAATACACATCACCACTGTTTCTTTGGTGAGTGTATTTAGTGGCATGTTGGTGTAAGTGCAAATGGAACTGAGTAAAAAGGCCAGAAACCCAGTGCTAACAAAGTAATTCTGGATTAAAATATCCATAAATCCCACAAATTTATTCCTTCAAATATCCCCCCCCATTTGTCACTTATGTTCAATGAGCCCAGTGTGCTTTAAGAATTAGCGTGTATGGAATGCCTTCATAACAAGCATTCAGTGGTAAGGAACACAAACATTCAAAGGACCTCACTGGCCACTTCTCTTCCCTGGATTATCACATAATCCAGACCATCTCAATCCTCCACTACAACTTTCACTAACTTTGGTCCATCTTTTGATTTTTTTTTTTTTTTCAGTTTTGGCCGGGGCCAGGCTTGAACCCGCCACCCTTGGTATATGGGGCTGGCACCCTACTCTTTGAGCCACAGGTGCCACCCATGGTCCATCTTTTGAGAATAAGATCTTGGACTTTGTCATCTGCCCCCAAGTCACACACTGTGACTTCCTTTCCTCCTCAATTTTTTCTTCGATTTCCTTCCTTCCTTCCTTCCTTTTCTTTCTTTCCTCCTTCTCTCCTTCCTTTTTTAGACAATACCTTTCTGTGTTGCCCAAGCTCATCTTGAACTCTTGGCCTCAAGCAATTCTCCTGCCTCAGTCTCCCAAGTAGCTGGATCACAGGCATGAGCCACCATGACCAGCCATCCTCACTTTTCTGCAGCACCCACGCTGACCTCACTGTTCTCATGCCATCCCTGTCACACTCCCACTTAGATCCTCTACACTTTGTTTCTTCCCAGGCTACTCAAATATCAATTCTCAGCAAGGCCCTTCCTGACCTCTGTATTTAAAATGGCAAATACTCTCCTGAAACAAACACATCATTCTTCCTGGCTTTATTTCTAACATTCTAATATGGTAAACTACATAATTTACCCTTTTATTTTATTTTACTTCACTCGTCAGACTGTAAGCCCTACAAGGGCAGGGAATTTTGACTGTTCTTCAGTGGTGCTTACATTCCAATTGGGGACAAAGACAGTGATGTGTTTTGGAGAAAATTAAAACATGATATAGGCCAGGTACAATGGCTCACATTTGTAATCCTACCACTTTAGGAGGCCGAGGCAGGAGGATTGCACAGAAAGAAGTTCTAGACCAGCCTGAGCAAGAATGAGACCCCCATCTCTGCAAACAGAAAAATTAGCCAAGCATGGTGGCACAAGCCCGTAGTCTCAGCCACTGCAAAGGCTGAGATAGGAATATCACTTGAGCCAAGGAGTCTGAGGTTGTAGAGAGTCAACGATGACTCTGCTGCACCTCACCTAACGTGAAAGAGTAAGACTGTCTCCAAAAAAGGGGGAGGAAAAGATGTAATTGGAAGCACCTAGGTGGCTACTTTAGTTGCATGCCAAAGAAAGCCCCGCAGAGGAGGAAAGGTTTAAGCTACTGGTGAGTGAAGGAAAGGAGGTGGCCATAAGAAGTTGGTCACGGGAACAGCATCCCAGGCCAAGAGAACAGGGAACGCAAAGTCCCTAAGGCTCTGTAGAGTGCATTGTGGTCAGGAAACAGGCTACCAGCATGGCTGAAGCCGGCAGATGAGGGGAAATGATACGATCAGAGTAGAAAGGTGGAGATTATGGAGGACAGAGCCCTTGGGAAATAAGCAGAATCCACCACTAAGAGACTGAGAGGGGCAGCAGTGGAAACCTGCTGGGAGTGTCACAAACGCCAAGGCAAGAGGAGCAGCCACTTGTGCCAAATGCACTGAGAGGTCAAGGAAGAGCTAAGTGACCGATGGATGCGGTAACCTGGAGGTCACTGGTGGCCCTGATTAGGAAGTGGGTTGCGAAATGTGAAGTGAAGAAGAGGAAATAGTGACTGTATGTATTTCAAAATGTTTTGCTGTGAAGAGGAACAGAGAGACAGTGTTGTAAGTGGGGAAGCAGTGGAGGAACGGGAAGATTCTGGTTTTCTTGATTCTAAAAACAGATACATAGTGGTGGCTTTTAGGCTTTTTTTTTTTTTTAAATTTTGAGACAAGATCTCACTATTGCACAGGCTAGTGTGGCTGTATCTTCTTTTTCTATTTTTGGTAGAGATGGGGCCTCACCCTTGCTCAGGCTGATCTCGAACTCCTGACCTCAGGGGATCTACCTGCCTCAGCCTTAGACTTTTTCCCAAGTGACCTGCAGTAAGAACCACATTTAAGAACACTCTTGATGGCTCAGCGCCTGTAGCTCAGTGGCAAGGGCGCCAGCCACATACACCAAAGCTGGCGGGTTTGAACCCAGCCCAGGCCTGCCAAACAACAATGACAACTGCAACAAAAAATAGCCAGGTGTTGTAGTGGACGCCTGTAGTTCCAGCTACTTGGGAGGCTGAGGCAAGAGAATCACTTAAGCCCAAGAGTCAGAAGTTGCTGTGAGATGTGACAGCACAGCACTCTACCAAGGGAGACATAGTGAGACTGTCTCAAAATATCTCAAAAAAAAAAAAAAAAGAAGAAGAACACTCTTGTTAGGTATAAAGCAGTCTACTTTTTCATTTTTAAAAACTGCTGCTTATAACCTAAAATCTTTGCAAGACCCAAGAATGAGCTATGACCTCAAGTTTGAAAACCTTTCAGTGGTGTGTTAGGTTAGCTCAGACTGGCTCATGCTATGAGAGCCAATTTTTTTTTTTTTTTTTTTTT
>NW_003852707.1:578871-582574 GCF_000181295.1 Otolemur garnettii
TTTTTTGGTTGCAGCCGTCATTGTTGTTTTGGCGGGTCCGGGCTGGGGATTCGAACCCGCCACCTTAGGTGTACATGGCTGGCACCTTAGCCAGTTGAGCTATAGGCACCGAGCCATGAGAGCCAATTTTACTCATCTTTTCCATATTAACACCTTGAATTGTCCTGGATGCCTGGAAACGTGCAACTACTACAACTTAAGACTTTTCTCCCCACAGAGAACCAGATGTTAAACATCTACCAACACACTACTGACTAGACTCAGGTGAATGAGACAGTGGAGAGGAGAGACTGATCATGAGAGAGAGAGAACCATTTTAGGCTAAAATGGTTTAGCCTAAAAAACACAGGAAAAAAGTTTTGAATATCAGTTCAAAACAATAGCATAGATGTTACAATTATTTGCCCCAATCATCTTAGAGTCACAAAAGGATCATTTCTGGTAGAAACAATTTCTCTTTCATCTACCTTTTACCATGTTCTTTCCTTATTCAAGCCATATTTATATGATATAATGTAGCCATAAATTTAGAAAGACTGTGATATAAAAAAGTCTTATAAGCAAAATGTTAATATATATTGCCCAATTTAAAAAATTTTAAAAATCACGGGTGGTCGAGTGGTGCCTGTGGCTCAAAGGAGTAGGATGCTGACCCCATACACCAGAGGTGGTGGGTTCAAACCCGGCCCTGGCCAAAAAAAAAAAAAAATCACTGCTCTTCCTACTTGGCAGAAAACCGATTAAACAGAAATACCTGCCATATCTGTCAATAATTTGAACTATATTGTTTCAAGCTAAGAAGTACTCTGGCAGTGATTTTTCTTACTAGTGGGTTAAATGTGTTATTTTTGTTGTTAATATAATTTAAACATTTTGATCCTTCCTCAACCATCCATTAAATGTGGCGTTAGTGCTGGGAAAATATGCCTCAAGTAGATAATTTTGGAACACAGGTTGATTATAATAAAACAGCATGAAGAACTTTCCACAACTACTGTGACTTTAGGAGCCAGAACTCTAGAACCTATAATAATAATAATTTTTTTTTTGAGACAGAGCCTCAAGCTGTCCCCCTGGGTTGAGTACTATGGCATCACAGCTCACAGCAACCTCCAACTCCTGGGCTCAAACGAGTCTCCCGCCTCCGCCTCCCGAGTAGCTGAGACCACAGGCACCTGCCACAACGCCCGGCTATGTTCTGGTTGCAGCCGTCATTGTTGTTTGGCAGGCCCGGGCTGGATTCGAGCCAGCCACCTTGGGTGTATGTGACTGGCGCCTTAGCCACTTGAGCCACAGGCGCCGAGCCATAATAATTTATTTTAAAAGGACATTAAAGCAAAAATACACCGTATTGGTGTGTTAGACCTATGAGCCCTGAGAACACACATCCTGTTTTCTATTTCTTCCATGAGGAAATCAGTCAAAACAGTGGTTTTGAGCTTTCCAGGAATGCATCACAGCACTCGAGTTCCCCATAGGGAGGTCTGCTTCCCTGGGGAGTTTCATGCTGTGTTGTCTACCTCTCTGATTCTCTTCCTCAATCTAAATGGACTCATTTCCTCTTTGAGTCCTCTGGCTTTGACCTCAACTCTCCCATGCCTCTTACTAGCACCGTCCATGAGCACTCAGCCTCTTTTCACCCTCCAGATCCCCGAGTTCAGATCCCCCTCTTACCTCTTATGTTCTACAGGGTCATGTCCCGAATCCAGTCTTTTCAGGTGTCAGAAGGCAGCCTTCTAGAACTAGGGTTTGTCATAAAATGGAATCTTGGTGATGGGAGAGAGCTCATGAAGAGTGTAAATTAATACATATCAATGGCTCAGAGGATAAGATGTCCCAATTTTTTTGAATGACTTACAGACTTTGGCAGTGTTTTTCAACCTTTTTAAATCTCATGGCACACTTGAACTACTGCCACACACTTAAATTATGTTGATTTTTTAAAAGGGTAGATGAGAGGCCAAGGCAGGTGAATTGCTTGAGCTCAAGAGTTCAAAACCCGCCTCAGCCAGAGTGAGACCCCAGCTCTACTAAAAACAGAAAAACTAGCTGGGCATTGTAGCAAGGACTCATAGTCCCAGCTACTTAGGAGGCTGAGGCAGGAGGATCAGTCGAGCCCGAGAGTTTGAGGCTGCTGTGAGCTACGACACCATGGCACTCAACCCAGGGCATCAGAGTGAGACTCTCTCTCAAAATATATAGATAGATAGATAGATAGATAGATAGACAGACTGTACTTTGAACTTGTTCTGAAAACAATTTAATTAATGATCTTTAAAATTTTTTCACAGGACACCTAAGACCCTCTAATTGCACACTGGTTTAAAATCACTAGGGTATGGTATACAGTTTTGTTTTTTTTTTTTGAGATGGAGTCTCACTTTGTCACCTTGGTTGAGTGCAGTGGTGTCATAGCTCACAGCAACTTCAAAATCATTTGGGCTCAAATGATTCTCTTGTCTCAGTCACCTGAGTAGCCGGTACTACAGGCACCCACCACAGCACCTAGCTAAGTTTTCTATTGTTAGTACAGATGGGGTGTTGCTCTTGCTCAGGCTGGCCTTGAACTCTTGAGCTCAGGTGATCCCCCTGCCATGGACTCCCAGAGTCCTGGGATTACAGGCATGAGCCCACTGCACTTGGCCCCAAGTAATTTTTTGAAAACACTTTACTGTAGATATTTTAAAACATACACAAAACAAAGGATGAGATAAACTCCCCATGCTCTCATTGTCCAGCTCCAGCAGTTGCCAAATGGCCGATCTCATTTCATCCACACTTCGGCCTCTTCCTCCCCACCACTGGCTATTTCACAGCAAATCTCAGACTTCATTTAATCTGTAAAAGCTTCAGAACTGCGTGTTAGACTTAAACGTTTGTTAAGATCCACCCTGGTTTAATTTTTTGGCCAAAAGACTTTTTCTCTCTCTCTCTCTCTCTCTCTTTTTTATTGAATCATAACTCTGTATGTTATTGTAATTGTGGGGTATAGTGTGCTGGTTTTTTTTTTTTTTTTGGCAGTTTTTGGCCTGGGCTGGGTTTGAACCTGCCACCTCTGGCATATGGGGCCAGTACCCTACTCCTTTGAGCCATAGGCACCGCCCCAATGTGCTGGTTTTATATACAATTTGAGATATTTTCATCAAACAGGGTAACATAGCCTTCATGGCATTTTCTTAGTTATTGTGTTAAGACATTTATATTCTACATTTAGTAAGTTTCACATGTACTCTTGTAAGATGCACCATAGGTGTGGTCCGACCAAGCTCCCTCCCTCCACCCATCCTCCCTCCTCCCCTCCCCTCCCTTTCCCCTTCTTCTTGGGCTACAATTGGCTTTCATATGAAAGCTATAACTTGGTTTCATCATAGGGCTAAGTACATTAGATACTTTTTCTTCCATTCTTGAGATATTTTGCTAAGAATATATTCTAGCTCCATCCATGTAAACATGAAGGAGGTAAAGTCTCCATCTTTTTTAAGGCTGCATAATATTCCAAGGTATATGGCCAAAAACCTTTGTAGGTGATGTGTATTAATACTTCCGATTATAACTCATCAGGAAGCACAAAATGTCTGGGGGTTCTTTTTATGATGCCAAAACTAGTCAGTGGTTTCAGATGTCATTGCCTGATCCATCTATCACAAAGTTCCCATCAGGTTCTGAACAGATGATTTTGCATCTGGCCATTGACAGTCCTTGC
>NW_003852707.1:583478-585640 GCF_000181295.1 Otolemur garnettii
GCTGGTTTCCCCAGCCTCTGCCAAAGGGGACCAGTGAGTCATTTTACAGTTTTGTCCTTGTGTAAACAACATACCGTGTATTCACACAAACCTAGGTGCAGCCTACTGCCCCCCCCCAGCTACAATCCTGAACAGCGCGTTACTGTGCTGCTACCGTAGGCCCTGGTAACACAGCCAAACCTATTGGTGCTTCTAAACGTATCTAAAGAAGAAAACGTGCAGTAGAAGCACAGTATTAGAATCTCATGGGACGACGGTTGTGTATGTGGCCCATCTCCATCATCGATCAAAATATTGTTGTGGGGGCATCATTGTATCTTCAGACTCCTACTTCAGATAAAAGCGTGCTATGAATGGTTTTGCGCTTTATTCTTTATACTTAATGTTTAAACTGAAGATCACTCCCTAATAGGACATAGGAATTGTGAGGTGGGAACTTGTATTGCAGGATGAGAAAGAATCCTCAACACAAAGGTGAGGGTGGATGGAAGCGACAAGTTTATTTCACGTTTCCCCCCTGAGAGGGGAAAAAGAAGAAAAGGCATGGCAGAAAGAAAGGAATTGTGAGGGCAGGAGTTCTGAGTTTTTACTCAGACACTCAGGACACCTAAGACCCTCTCATTGCACACTGGTTTAAAACTGGTTTTAAACGCCGGGGGCGTGTTAAAGATCCCTAATATCCATCTCTGTAAAAGGCAAAGCTGTGTCACAGCTCTGAATTAGTCAAGGAATTCACCCATAGGTAAACCATCCAATAGTTGTCCTAAGCTAGGTCAGTGTATGTTTCTAATGTCTGCACACCACTCCTTTCTGTTCTATCTAGACATGCTGGGAGACTATCCTATAAATGTGTATGCAAAGTGAAATAATTACCCAGGCATAAAACAGAGTCTGATGGTAAGTAGGCTTAACAACGGGGGAGCTATTAATTGAATCCTCTATCACAGCAGACCCGTACTCTAGCCAATCTGTTAAGGAGGATATCATGGGCAAATATTTAAGATCATTTCTAGCTGTTTATTTTAGTTTCAAATTCTTGGCTTTGCCAACTGAGCACCCTGCCAAGAAATATAGCCAGCCTAGCAAAAATGACTGGCTCCACCCCACGTAAAGTGTGGGCAGGAAGCTCCCCGATTTCCCAAAAAGGCCTCACATTCCTCTTCTACCCTCATTCATCTCTGTAATGAGATGTGATGCTTCATTTCATCAAAGGATGAGTCCTCACCTGGCCTGAGAAGCTGTTTGATTTATATCTTGGTCTTTGGCTTCTGCCGCCTCCTCCCTATGGCTGGGCAACGTGAGCCTTGGTCAGGTGCCACCAAAGGAAAGACATTTAATTGCAATTTATTTATTTATTTATTTTTGCAGTTTTTGGCCAGGTCAGATTTGAATGCACCACCCTGTCATTGAAATTTAATCGGGCATACAATTCTTGTTCTGCCCGTGGGATCTGAGAGAGCCTTTAGACATTTCTAATCTCGGACACGGTTTCATTTAAGTACAAAATCAACAGCTCCATTGAAAGGGAGTTTTAGTAATGATTGCTTTGTTTTGAATGAAATCATTTTACTGTGCATTTTTAATACAAAGCCCGTGCATATTTTCATTATAGCAACCATGTGCAAACTGAAGTGACACTCGGGGGTTTCACTGTCCCCCTACCCAGGGCTTCCACAGGGAGATGTCAGCAAGACTGTCCTCCCTCGCAGCGGCACAGGAAGGTGTCTGTGAAATGCTGTCCTCCCTCGCAGCGGCACAGGAAGGTGTCCGTGAAATGCTGTCCTCCCTCTCTCAGGTGCTGAACTCTCTGCATGACTCCAGTCTGGGCAGACTTTTTAGAAAATCATCATCTTTTCCAATGACTAAGATGTTGTAAATATTGAATCTGACCTTTATATATTAGTAAATTAGAACTAATCTGGTTTTAGAAAAATCCTGTGACCGTGGCCGCATTTCACTGTCCCTAAAGGCATCTCCAGATGTCCTCCACAGAGGGAAGGCACCCTAGGTGGGGAAGCTTCGTGTCAAAGACGTGGTTTGTTCTTGAAAATGTATGTTTCGGGCGGTGCCTGTGGCTCAAGGAGTAGGGCACCGGCCCCATATGTTGGAGGTGGTGGGTTCCAACCCAGCCCCAGCCAAAAACTGCAAAAAAAAAAAAAAGA
>NW_003852707.1:586010-593024 GCF_000181295.1 Otolemur garnettii
CATCGTTGTTTGGCGGGCCCGGGCTGGATTCGGACCCGCCACCTTAGGTGTATGTGGCTGGCACCTTAGCCACTTGAGCCACAGGTGCCGAGCCATAAAATGTTTTTTAGAACTAACTCCTTTCTTCGAAACAACTGTATTAAATCAAGCTATTAAAGAGCTTTTAATATTTCAGACTATGAAACAAAAATTTCAGACCATGTCCATGGGTAATTTGAGCTCCTAAAGGTCCCTGCCATTTCAAACGTCTCCTTCCCTACAGGACTATTGCTCCTGACACCGTGCTGTTCACACTCTGGGCTTCCTGTGTCAGGACATGGAGGGGCCTGGGGCAGGGGCTGGCCCTGGGGAGCCATTCCTGAAGATTCTGCCATAAAATAGTCTGGCTAAAGTGAAATCAGAGAACAAGGGGTTAGAGTGTTAAAGGATGTACATCTGGGAGACAGCGCGTCTTCTCTGTAGGAGCCGGGTTCACTGTTCACCTCTTTTTTCTTCCTGGAAGCCCCAAAGGCTTAACCTAAGGTGACCGGATTTTAACATCGGTAAAGCAGGACACCATTGATGGGGGCGGGGTATGGGGGGCGGGGCCTGACAACAATGCAAATTTTGATAAACAGTTCTAGATAATCAGTTCTCAACAATTATTTGTTATTATTAAAGTTTAACATCATAAAATTAACAAAAATAATATGAAACTCATATCCTGGTGAAATAGCCACATGGCAGCCCAAAACCGTATATTCCCTTCCTGTTCTCCTGTGTTTCCTAGCTTGTTGTGCATTCTTTCCAAGAACTGGGACTTTTTTAAAATGCCGCAGGACGTGGGACAAATTGTTAAAAATTGGGACTGTCCCACCAAAAGCGTGATGTCTGGCCACCTTAGCTTAACCTGTTTTCTTTCTTTCTCTCTCTCTCTCTTTCTCTCTCTTTCTCTCTTTCTTTCTTTCTCAGAGTCTCACTTTATTGCCCTCCGTAGCAACCTCCAACTCCTGGGCTAAGGCGATTCTCTTGCCTCAGCCACCCGAGTAGCTGGGACTACAGGTGCCTGCCAAAACACCCAGCTATTTTTTGTTGCAGTTTGGCCGGGGCTGTGTTTTTTTGTTGCAGTTTGGCAGGTTTGGTTTCCCTCGGTATATGGGGCCAGCACCCTACCAGCTGAGCCACAGGCGCTCCCCCCTAGTTTGCTTTCTTAAATCTGCCACCTTCTTTGCCACCCACGATTCTCAGTGGAATGCAGCCTGTCCAGGGCTCCTCCAGCTTTCCTGCCCAGGCCACACTCCCTCCCACCCACTGCCAGAACACACACAGGGGTTCTCCTATCTTTCTTCCTGCCTTCCCCTCCTCCCCCCCTCTTCCTCTCCCTCCTCCCCCAATCCTTTCTCTTCCCTTCCCTCCCTTTCCCCTTTCTCTGCCCTCCCTCTGATTTTTCTGTAATCACTCTAGGGAAACAAACAAAGCTTGCGGAAAATAAGGCAGAGGTGAAATTATAAACATTCCTAAAACGTAATGATGTCATTTGGCAGTCATTCCAGAATGTGTGCTCTTCATTCATGTTCTGAGTGGGGAGCTTGGTTCTGCCATCTACTGGTGAGTATAGTCCTAGGCAAGCAACTCAACCTTTCTATGCCTCAGTTTTCTCATCTGTAAAGTGGAGATAAGAACAGTGAGGTCTAAAGAAGTTAACACAGGGATGTATATAAACATGTACATTAAAGGCCATGGGAGAACATCAGTTAGTATTGCTTTTAAAATTCTGGAAAATCCCAAAGCCTTTTTGGTGTGGATAGGACTTCTACTCTGGAGGAATCAGTATATAGGAATTATTTAAGTCCCATAGTGCTTAGATCTCAGAGTTACTCCTAAACATCCCAGCTAGTAGCAGAAAGTCAAATTAGGTCCTACCCTGATGTTTCACTTATCGTATTTGTGGGAAAGGAATCCCATGACCCTAACAAGAGTGAAGCCATTTTAGAGAAAACAGGCCAGAAACCAAACCGCACGCTCACAGCCCCCTCCCCACCCTCTTGGAGTGCTCCAAGGCCAGCATTTCTGAGAGACAACAGAACAGTAACATTCCACCCTGGCCCAGGCTGGTGCCAGAGATAAGCCCCTGTCCCTCCATGAAAGGGAGTAACTCTGAGATTAGCCCTCAGTGCAGATCAGTCCCTCTACAGAAGAGGATGACTCCCCTGGCCATGCCTCCCACACCCCAACCACACTGATAAGGTCTCTTTCCATTCCAATTTTTCTGCCACCCCAGATACTCCCAGCTCTTATTTATTCTGGGTATGAAAGAGGTTAGTGGATTACTTGTAATAATCCTACAGTTTTAAAAGAGAAAGGCAGAAATATGAACCTGCCTGATGATTTTGTTATCTTTTTGGGGTTACATAAAACAATTAAAGGGCCAAGCATGGGGGCTCACGCCTATAATCCTAGCACTCGGGGAGGCTGAGGCGGGCGGATTGCCTGAGCTTAGGAGCTGGAGACCAGCCTGAGCAAGAGCAAGACCCCCATCTCTAAGAACAGCCAGACGTTGTGGCGGGTGCCTGTAGTCCCAGCTACTTGGGAGGCTGAGGCAAGAGAATCACTTAAGCCCAAGAGTTTCAGGTTACTGTGAGCTGTGACACCACGGCACTCTACGGAGGATGACAGAATGAGACTCTGTCTCAAAAATAATAATAATAAAAGTGTTTTTGTTTATTTTTGTGGTTAATTTCTTGAGTGCGATACTTTTTGAAGCCATTTCCAGGAGGGAGTCCGGGCTTCCTCTTGCACGTCTCACAGTAGGAAATGGTTTCTCTCCTTCCACCGTTCCTCATTTCTTCTACTATAAACCATGCAATCTTTTGTTCATTTTTTTTCATTTTGCATTATAAAGTGCATCTCCCCAGTGTCAGACGATGACGATCTTCCCCTCTTTCTTGAATTTCTGTTCCTCACATTGCTCACAAGCTGTAGGACGAGATTTCTCCTGTAAGAAAGGAGTGTCTGCACATTCTCTCCGCTCCCCTCCTTATCTAACGAGTAAAGGCTGCAGGTGTTCACAACTGCAACCTCCATCAGCCAGAAGAATAATTTTTCCCACCATTAATTTGCAAGACCTCTTTGTAAATCCCTAACATCCACAGTGCTGATCAGCTCTGTCCACTCTTCTCGTAATCCTGTGTATTCTAAAATAACTGTCGGTTTTTCAAACTGAACAGGCTGTTTCTTCCTATAACTAGTGATCAACTGTGCGTGAGGGACAAAGGGTGTCCTCAGCGTTGTCACTAACCTCTTGTCATGGAGGAGAGGCACGCCATTTTCATATCACATTGATAGGCACGTAATTCATATTCCCGGAGTTTCTTTTTTTTTTTTTTTAAATATCGCTTGGAAAGTCCTTCCTGGAAGCCATAACTGTTGCTGTTATATGTATTTTCATTTTATGCAATTCCTGGGCAAGTTGAGGGCTGGTGTAGAGCCTGTCGGTGTAGATATGACAGGCTGAACCGCTCATATGCAAAACATGTGCTAAATGAATCACTATTCAAGATGTAAACGGCAAATCGGGATGAATAAGACTTTCTGTGGTTGTCTTGTCCTGTAGAGAATGTGAGAAAACACATAACCATTCTCTGAATCACACAGGCAAAACATTCTTAGGTCTCACCTTGTAGATTCCTCTGGATTGTAGCATTCTGAATTGAACCCTTCCTTTGAAGCCTGCTGTGGTCTTACCCGTAGCCACATTTCTTCCCGGCACATAAAGTTGTTTGCATTTATTGTCGACACGCTCACTGACACCCTTCACCTTGCTCCCTCAGGTACGTACACGCCCTTGAGCTGCAATGGGAGAAACAAACACAGCAAAAATGAAAACAGCCTAAACGCCCACCAACCCAGGAATGGATAACAAGCTGTGGGGTATGTATACCATGGAATACTATTCAGCCACTAAAATGGAGACGTTCTATCTTTTGTAATAAACTGGATGGAGGTGGAACACGTTCTTCTTAGTAAAGCATCACAACTATAAGAGGGACTATATCTAACAAATGCAATCAGTGTAACCTAATTCTTTGTACTCTCAAGAATCCCAAACGGCTCGGTGCCTGTGACTCAACTGGCTAAGGTGCCAACCACATACACCTAAGGTGGCGGGTTTGAATCCAGACCCAGCCTGCCAAACAACAATGATGGCTGCAACCAAAAAAAATAGCCAGACGTTGTGGCGGGCACCTGTGGTCCCAGCTACTTGGGAGGCTGAGGCAGGAGACTCGCTTGAGCCCAGGAATTGGAGGTTGCTGTGAGCTGTGATGCCACAGCACTCTACCCAGGGGGACACCTTGAGGCTCTGTCTCAAAAAAAAAAAAAAGAGTCCAGCTACTTGGGAGGCTGAAGCAAGAGAATCGATTAAGTCCCAGAGTTGGGGGTTCCTACTAGCACAGCCATGGGAATACAGTGCACAATCGTCTGCCCGCATCAAAACAGTGGCCTGGCAAGAATCAGAAGGGTACACCTGTTGGCTGGAGTCTGGACTGATGAGGAGATACTCAGACAGGCCCCGACAGAGGAGCAGCAAGCAGAGCAAATGCAATAAAAAAAACCTTATGTGGCCCAAAGGAGTGGGGCGCCGGCCCCATATGCCAGAGGTTGAGGGTTCAAACCCAGCCCCGGCCAAAAACTGCAGGAAAAAAAAAAAAAAACCTTATTGAACGTCCACGGACATCAAAGTGGAACTGGAAAATCATTCTGCTGTAGGATTGGAAAGGGTTCATGAAAGTCAGGTCTGGAGTCCTGACTCCTCTCTGCTCTTTTCCTCCTAATAAAATCTTTCCTTAATCCCCCGCCTGGCTCCTCTCCTTCTTGTGGACAATCACCCCAACTCTGCCCTCAAACCCCTCAGCATTTTATCTAGATCTTTCCTGGCAAAATTTGGTGCCTAAAAGAGCAGCACCAACAGGGGTGGCAGGCGTGGAAATGCAGTTTCTGAATCAAATCATACAGCACAGGCACTTGGTAGGAGAGGTGCCCAGGCTGGAGCCCGCCCCCGCCCCAGTAGGGGAGGCTGTGAGCACCTGGCCAGCCTTGACAAGTGAACCTCCAGGCTGATGAGAACAGTGGCCCTCCCAGCTGTCTTGGTTCCCTGTGGAGATTTAAAAACAGGCATCTTGGCTCAGAACCCTTAGCTCAATATTTAGGGTGACGGCCTCATACACCAGGGCTGGGGGGTTCAAGCCCGGCCCAGGCCTGCTAAACAACAATGACAACTGCAACAAAAAAATAGCCAGATATGGTGGTGGGTTCCTGTAGTCCCAGCTGCTTGGGAGGCTGAGGCAAGAGATTCACTTAAGTCCAAGAGTTTGAGGTTGCTGTGAGCTGTGACCTCCCAGCACTCTACACAGGGTGACATAGACTCTGTCTCAATAAATAAATAAGTAAATAAAAATAAAGAGTAGGTATCTTAATGTAAGGTAGTGGTAATTTCAAACAAGTCACAAAGCTATTGCTAAAGTTTACTTGGAACCTGGGTGAAGGCGGGCGGAGACTTGACTGGCAAGAGTGCTTATCTTTGAAAGGTTTCAGATAGGGTGGGAGAGTGAGACTGTTACTTGGTGTGCTAGTGACTGTTGCCAGGTACAGTTCCAGCTGGCTTCCTGCTGAGACCATTCTGCTTTAGCCCCCTGGGAGCCCTTAGGTTCTGCTTTAGCCCCCTGGGAACCCTTAGGTTCTCTAGTTCCTCCTATCTTCTGGCTGGTGGGTCCTAGAAGGGGCTGGTTTCAGCAGAGGTCACCGAACAGCCAAGATGGGTTGCCTCCTGCTCAAAGTGGAGTGGCCCACGCTCACTCTGTTTCTGGAGTTCCTCCCACCAACCTATCACTTAACACATGTTCCTGAGTTGTTTTTCAGAAACCCCCTCCAGACAGAAAATGCAGATGAGGGGGGAATTGAGGGAATTGAACTCTGATCCCCATCCTTTGTTTTTTTTTTCTTTTTTGCTTTTTGGGTTTTTTTTTGAGACAGAGTCTCATTTTGTTGCCCTCGGTTGAATGTCCTGGCATCGCAGCTCACGGCAACCTCAAACTCTTGGGCTCAAGTGAACCTCTTGCCTCAGCCCCTGGAGTAACTGGGACTACAGGAGCCCACCACAACATCTGGCTATTTTTTAGAGATGAGAGTCTTGCTCTTGCTCAGGCTAGTCTCGAACTCCTGAGCTCAGGCAATCCACCCTCCTCAGCCTCCGGAGTAGCTCTGAGTTCCAAGTCTCTGCTACTTAGGAGGCTGAGGCAAGAGGATTACTTGAGCACAGGAGTTTAAGGTTGCTGTGAGCTATGACACCAGGGTATCTAGCCTAGGCAGCAGAGTGAGACTGTTCCAAAATAAAAAATCCCATAAACTCCAGGTTTGGGGATGTCTGACTTCTGGGCCAGGCCAGTTAGTATGGAGTTACTATAACCTCTGCATAGTGATTTACAGTTTCGCCTGCCTAAAGTGGACCCTGTCTTTAAAAACTCCGGCTGTAGGATGGTGCCTGTGGCTCAAAGGAGTAAGGCGCTGGCCCCATATGCCGGAGGTGGCCCCGGCCAAAAACTAAAAAAAAAAAAAAAAACTCACTGTAATCTACCAGGGAGCTTGAGCCTTAAGCATTAGCTGCCCGTACTCCTTGCCTGGTGTGGTGCCCTGCAATAAAAATGCCTCTTTTTCCCACTCAACTTTCAGTTTTAGTGTCTGGCCTTGTTGTATTAAGGAGGCAAGTGGCCTCTGGCTTGGTTTGGTAACAGAATTCCCTAATAAAAGAAGGTCTTACCCTTTGCTCACATCTATAACCCCAGCACTCTGGGAGGCTGAGGTGGGCAGATTGCCCGAGCTCAGGAGTTCGAGACTAGCCTGAGCAAGAGCAAGATCTTGTCTCTAAAAATAGCAGGGTGTTGTGGCAGGCGCCTGTAGTCCCAGCTACTTGGGAGGTTGAGGCAAGAGAATCCCTTAAGCCCAAGAGTTGGACGTTGCTATGAGTATGATGCCATAGCA
>NW_003852707.1:594128-599937 GCF_000181295.1 Otolemur garnettii
ACAGCTCACAGCAACCTCCAACTCCTGGGCTCAAGCGAGTCTCCTGCCTCATTCTCCCAAGTAGCTGGGACCACAGGCACCCGCCACAACGCCCAGCTATTTTTTGGTTGCAGCCGTCGTTGTTTGGCAGGCCTGGGCTGGATTCAAACCCGCCACCTTAGGCGTATGTGGCTGGCGCCTTAGCCACTTGAGCCACAGGCGCCAAGCTTACTCTAGTTGTTAAAAGCTAAATTGTCTTTGCCAAGAACAGGTAAAATAACGTCCATTATGTATTTTTCTGTTGGGTGACATGTCAAAGGACTTTTTGTTTTCACAAACGGAAGTAAAAATAGATCCATCAAGGACCTGAACAGAATTTTGCTTCTAGCTACCAAGAGTGTGTTTGACTTGGACTGAAATTATTAAGTGCTTTTAAAATGAATTCTAAACTGAGTTTTAACGTTCTAAGAAGGCTGCGGTGACAATGAGCCTTCAATACTGTGGCTTTAGGAAAGCTGTGATGTGTGTTTCCAGAACCAGCATACATCCCTGGAATGAGTAAAAAACAAAAAAGTGTCCTAAACTTAAAGAGACTGTAATTTTACTTGGCTAGTGGTGGGCAATGAAAGGGGGCGGGTTAATGCCCTGGACCACCGGCCCCTTGAGTGTTTTGTCCTGCCGTGGGAGAGGAAGTGGCCGAGAGGATGGAGGGCGGGATCTCTGACTCTCTGTGACTAAGAGCGGGATCTTCAGCCCCACATCAAGCCAAGACGGAGCAGAGGAGAGCAGGGCTCCAGAGGGCAGGCTGTCAGGGAAGGGAAGTACCAGGTTCCTGGCTGGGCTCCTGAGAGCAGAGTCCTCACTGGCTGAGACACCTGCTTCCTCCCCACCTTCCCCGGATCCTCCTCCCAGACCGTTCCAGACACACTCCGGTCTCTAAACTCAGAGCAGCTTTTTCTACCTCCCTTTCCATTCTGGGGAAGCTTTGACTTTTTTTAAACCTTTCCCCACCCCTCAATTGGGATATAATTCACATACCATGAAATCTACCATTTTAACAATTTTAAGTTGTACGATCTGGTGGCTTTTAGCTTATTCACACTGTTGGGCAGCCATCACCAGTACCTCCGATTCTAGAACATTTTTTGCTTTGATCTCTCTCTCTTTTTTGAGACACAGTCTCATTATATTACCCTGAGTAGAGTGCCGTGACGTCTCAGCCTCCCAAGTAGCTGTAGCTTAGACTATAAGCACCCACTACAACAATGTCCGGCTAGTTTTTCTTTTTTTGAGACTCAAGCTGTCGCCCTGGATAGAGTGCCATGCGTCATAACTCACAGCAACCTCCAAGTCTTGGGCTCAAGCAATCCTCTTGCCTTAGTTTTTTCTATTTTTAGTAGCGATGGGGGTCTCGCTTTTGCTCCGGCTGCCCTCAAACTCAATGAGCTCAAGCAGTCCACCCACCTCGGCCACCCAGAGTGCTAGGATTACAGGTGAGCCACCACGCCCCCCCTGCTTTCATCTCTTAAGCCCAGAAAATGAATGGAAGGGGGTGGACCTCGCCAAAAAAAAAAAGACAGTTCCCTATAAACCAGCATCCACAGTTTGCCAAGAAAATCCCCTCATTTTGTAGTTTCTGTTTAGAACAATTTTATGACCCTTGTGGAGGAATTCTGAGGACCCTTCCTCCTCAAAATTGTAAAGAGAAGTTTTTGCTTTATTGAGAATCTTTTGCTTATTTATTCACTGATTTCATTTCATTCACTCCTGTCCTCAGCATCTCTCCAGGTTAGTGCTGACCCTGCAGAGGCCAACCAGCAGACAAGGACCCTGTCCTCTGTGACTGGCGGCCTGGCGAGGTGACAGCTGGTAGGTAATTAAGCAACTACTATTGTGCCAAGTCCTGGGAAGAGGTAAGTCACTGGGAGACAAGGATGTCTGGGGTCAGGTGCAAGTTCTCTGAGAAAGTGGTAATGAGGACAAGAGGATTAGTGAGGGGAAAACTGTGTCCATGCGTGGGTGTGGCTGGGTGGGAGAGGGGCAGAGGGCGCAGTACATGGTGACACCTCGTGCAGGAAGCGCTGATGATCACGGGGGCTACAAGTCCAGGCTGGCTGACACCTTAGGGGCTGGGGGAGAGTGGAGCAAGATGACACGAGTACAGGGGCCGAAGGCAAGTCACACAGGGCCTTGGAGGGCACCTGGAGGATCTGGGACTTTATCTTTGAAGGGGCGAATGCTGAAGGTGAAAAGTTCCTCCAACTACAGGGAGACCAGCCGGGAGGCTGTTATGGGATGAGCAGGTGCGGCTGCGGGGTCAGAATGGTGGCCTCGAGGTTGGAGGGGGGGAGGGACTGAAGAGACATTTCTGGAATAGACAGGCAATGGAGGTGGTCTGAAGGATGACCTGAACACTGAGTGGAGGTGGGATGGGGAACTCTGGTGAGATCCAAGTTTGGAAGGAAAGATCACAATTTCAGCTCAGGGCAGGCTGAGTTTGGGAGCCTGTGAGGCGTCCGTGTGGAGCCGCCAAGTCCACAGTTAGACAGGGATGTCTGACAGCTCCGAGGACAAGCCTGGGCCAAGGATATAAGGTGAGGACCTGTAGAAAGTAATGGTGATAGGTATTCCGGCATCCAAAACACTATCAGATTGAGGTTTTTTGTTTTTTTGTTTTCTTTTTGCAGTTTATTTGTTTATTTTTTTTTGGCTGGGGTTGGGTTTGAACCCGCCACCTCCAGCATATGGGGCCAGCATCCTACTCCTTTGAGCCACAGGCTCCCCCTACTTTATCAGATTGTTAATGACCCACCTTTCCTCCTTGCTCCCTGATTGCCAGCTGCGGGGCCCCCTCCTGGCCCCCCTCCTGGCCCGGGTGTGCAGCACCCTCCTTGCTCCCTGACTGCCAGCTGCGGGGGGGGGGGGGGGCTCTCCTGGCCCAGGTGTGCAGTGCTCTCCCTAGCGACTTCTCTCATTGACAGCCATCATTCTCCCTAGCCAAGGGTGTCCAACCTTTCTTTATCCTACTGCACATTAGAAGAATAAGAATTGTCTTGGGCCACACATTAAATACACAAACACCAACGAAACATGATGAACAGGATAGAAAAGGTCTGTGCATACTTTCCCCAACATCCAACACCACAGATAAGCTAAGGAGGCCTCAAATAATCTGTATGCATCTCACAGGCCGAAGGTTGGCCACCCAGCTAGGCCACAGCCTCCTGAGGGTAGGATGTGCTGATCGTCTTTGCTTCCCAGCGTCCAGGAAGCAAAGACATTTAGAAACCCACTAAGCACTCAAAAGGCTGAGGACTGGCCAGCAGGACACAAGAGTCAATGATTGTGTTCGATTCTGCATACAAGCAACAATCAGAGATGATGACCCACATCCATCTTTAATTTTGTAGCACCCAACATCAGTGTTAAAAATGATCTTTACTTCTTTATAAAGGACGTATAAAATCATACACCTGATCAAGATGAAGGCAGCTTAAAAAGTACAGCACAAAGATAGACAAATGAACAAAGATCGGGTAGTTCAAAAGCATTGCTTTCATCGGCTGAAGAAATATCCTCCAAGAAGCTTCATGCCACAGAAGAAAATGGTCACTGGGCTGTCACATGGAGGAGCAGAGCGCGGCCCAGCTTGGGAGGTCATGAGAAGCTGCCCTCTTTCACTTTTCCACAAGCTTTGACAAACTCCATCATTTCATTTCAAGTGACACTGACTACTTTGATCTCCTCAATTCAACTGTGGAGTTGATTTCTTGGGGGCATCCCCAGCTAAACACTGTGGTTAGACCCTGTGGCTTCAGGGAAGAAAGAGAACAGGTTCTTCCAGCCTAGGTGGTGAGCACCCCTCTCTGTGGGCTCAGGGACCAGAAGGCCTGGCCTGTGGCCAAGCATCTCCACCCCACCCTCTCTAAACACAGGAAAGCAAGACTCACCTTCATCCATTTACAACCAAGTAAGCGCACAGTATCAGAAGGTGGGCTTCCTGAGTAGGAAATCAAGGAGCCAGCAGGGAGAGTGCCCGTCAATCACCGCTTTGGGCAGGTGTAGATGTGTGTGTTTTGTCAGAAGGGGAGAAAAACAGTTTCATGAGGCCCAAAGTGTCATTAAAGATGAAAGACAATCTAACAAATTCCTTCTGGACAATAAGGGGGGAAAAGGAAGCTGGCATTGGACGGGAGGCTATCAGTATACAGGAAATCTGATTGGAGAAACGAGAAAATGGCTGGAAAGTAACCCAGAGGGCGCCAATTTGTACCAAAGGGCAGGAAAATTATAAAACAAGGCAGAAGTGGGGGAAAGTGTTACAGGAAGGATGGTCTTTGCTCAAAACTAAATGAATCATATTCATTAAAAAGGAAAGGAAGGGGGAGAAAATTTGCTAGACTTTATTAACATTGTACTTAAAAGAACATATTTTTGGGCTGGGCATGGTGGCTCATACTTGCAATCCTAGCACTATGGGAGGCCAAGGTGGGTGGATTGCTTGAGATCAGGAGTTCAAGGCCAGCCTGAGCAAGAGCGAAACCCCATCTCTACAAACAATAGGAAACTCAGCCACCCCTGGTGGTGCAAGCCTGTTGTCCCAGCTACTTGGGAGGCTGAGGCAGGAGGATGGCTTGAGCCCAGGTGTTTGAAGCTGCAGTGAGCGACAATTGTGCTAGTGCACTCCAGCCTCATGACAGAGTGAGACCCTGCCTCTTAAAAAAAGAAAAAAAGAACATATTTTTCTATTATCTATTTTAGAGGAAGGGTCAAGGACAGTGTTCTAGGTCAATGTTTGCTGTAACTAAGGGACAGCAATCCCTTTGCAGGGTCACTGTACAGCCACTGTTGGTCAGGACTGGCTCCTTAGATGTTCCATTAAAAGGGAAAGAGACTAAAATTCCACAAACAGATAGATGATCCTAAATCCACATGGAGGAAAAGTCCTCCTGAGGGTTTAAAAATAATCCCCATTCACACCACGTGTGGTGGCTCACGCCTGTAATCCTCAAATTCTGGGAAGCCGAGGCAGGTGGATTGCTTGAGCTCAGGAGTTTGAGACCAGCCTGAGCAAGAGAGAGAGGCCTCCATCTCCACTAAAATTAGAAAAACTGGCCAGGCACTGTGGCGGGTCCCTGTAGTCTGAGCTACTTGGGAGGCTGAGGCAAGAGGATCGATTGAGCCCAGGACTTTGAGGTTGATGCTATGGGATTCTACCCAGCGCGACAGAGTGAGACTCTGTCTCAAAAAAAAAAAAAATTCCTATTCGATGATGTGTGCAGAAACAGTAAAAATAAAACCTCACAGAGTATGGAACTGTTATTAGAGCTGGCTGGTCACACAATTAATCCAAATCACAGCTTGAATGACGGAACATCGAGGGCTGGAACCCTTGCCTTGACGATGCCAGCCTTGTTCTGTTATATGTGCCAATGCATAAAACTGCACTCTTTCTGTCTTTTGGTGGGGCAGCTTGTTAGGATTCTAACATGTAACCAAGAATTACTGGCGATGAAAGGGTGGGTGTGTAGACTGCACAGGCCAGCAGAGGGCAGTGCCACATAAGAATTACAACCAAGGAACAGCGCGAGCCAGCGCGAGCAGCATCCTTTGTCCTCATCACAACTTTCCTATGTTGTAGAATAATTATTATTTAACGCCACAGAAATAGGTGACTCATTCATATAGTTTATCTTTTGAGTACTGGTGGGAAATCCTAAAACAATTTAGCCCTAACAATGAAAAACCTTTCCATTTTAAATACCAGGTGACTTATTTGAGACCCTTTCCTCCCTCGTGTGTGTGTGTGTGTGTGTGTGTGTGTGTGTGT
>NW_003852707.1:599957-603589 GCF_000181295.1 Otolemur garnettii
GTCCTGATCCAGCTCTCCTTTCCCTTCCCTCTGTGCAGTAATTTGCTCTTGGAACTACACAAAATTCATATTACACAGAGCCCCATCCAGTACCATTACAGCAGAGTTTTCTTTAAGAGTATATATCCCATTATTTAGCTAAAAATATTTAATTATCCTAATAGCCAAGGGACCTCATTTTAAGCAGTTTAGTTTGAAGTGTGGCTAACCCCACATGGATCTCCACAGACAGAATTATGAGCCAAGCTCTTAAGTATTAATGAATTTAAATTCTAATAATTATTTGATCAATTAGACATAAAATAATTTTCTTCCTTTCCACTCTTGGTTTTTATTTCTTTTCTTTTTTTGTTTTTTTAGACAATCTCACTCTGTCGCCCTGGGTAGAGTGCTGTGGCATCATAGTTCACAGCAACCTTTTAACTCTTGGGCTCAAGTGATCCTCTTGCCTCAGCCTCTCGAGTGGCTGGGACTACAGGCCTCCGCCACAACACCTAGCTAGCTTATTTTATTTTATTTTTAGTAGAGAGGGGGTCTTGCTCTTGCTCAGGCTGGTCCTGAACTCCTAAGCTCAAGTGATCCACCTGCCTCAGCCTCCCAGAGTGCTGGGATTACAGGTGTGAGCCACCTTGCCTGGCCTTGCTGGACATTTTTTATCCAAATGAAGCAAGGTAAATTCAGTTGACACTTACAAACAGTAGGTGTGTTTGAGATATAAATTCAGTTTTTTTTTTGTTTTTGTTTTTGAGACAGAGTCTCACTATGTTGCCCTTGGTAGACTGCTATGACATCACAGCTCACAGCAACCTCAAACTCTTGGGCTTAATGAGAGATTCTCTTGCCTCAGCCTCCCAAGTAGCTGGGACTACAGGTGCCCACCACAACACCTGGCTATTTTTTGTTGTTGTTGTCATCGTTGTTGTCATTATTGTTTAGCAGGCCTGGGCCAGGTTCGAACCCAGCAGCCCTAGTGTAAGTGGCTGGCGCCCTCATCACTGTGCTACAGGCGCCAAGCCAAGTTCAGTTTACAATAGGTTTTGAGATGGGGATTTTGAGGTTAGAATTTTGGAAACATGCCCGTAGAAGTCATGCTAATAGGAACTGGTTTTCCCAAGCCAGCCCACAAAAAAAGCTTTTACTTCAGACATTTGTAAAGTATAGGACTTGAGCTCTATGGAGCCCAATTCCCATGCATGATGGTGGGTCCATGGGCAATTTTTCATCATATTTTGCAGATTTTAAATCTGGAATATTAGGAACATTTAAAAATGTTTACTCATTTTTGCTGCTGTCAGAGGGAATTAGAAGCCCACCTCTTTAGGTGCTGCTCCAAACCACTTGTGGCTTTATTTATTTTGGAGACAGAGTCCTCTCTGTCACCCAGGCTAGAGTGCCATGGCATCAGCCTAGCTCACAGCAACCTCAAACTCCTGGGCTCAAGCAATTCTCCTGCCTCAGCCTCCCGAGTAGCTGGGACTACAGGCTAATTTTTCTATTTTTAGGAGAGGTGGGGTCTTGCTCTTGCTCAGGCTGTCTCGAACTCCTCTGACATCGAGTGATTCTCTCACCTTACTTAGCCTACCAGAGTGTGAGGATTACAGATCCACCATGCCCAGAGGCCCTGGGACTTTGAGTTCAGCTGGGCTGCCACTGAGCCCAGGACTTGGACTTGAGTGAAGGACAAGGACGGCAGGGGAGAGAGGGCAGGGTTGTTGGGGTGGGTGAGAAGGATCCCCTCCTGCCCCAGGGCATCTGTTCGTCCAGCTGGGCCTCTGCCCTCAGTCAGTCCAAGGTGGAGGAGTCTCTGGAAGTGGGATGACTGGAAGTGGACTTAGGTAACCAGTCGGCATGAGTGGAGATGGAGGAGGAAGGGGCTTTATGTAGGTGCCCAGCCTGGCGGCCACGTACAGAATATCTGTCAGTCTGGGATTCACTTACATTCCCTGGGAGTGGCAAGACGGAGGAGTGATACCATCAGACTGCTGAAGGTCTGGTACCACACAAGGCTAAATAATCACAGCCATTTTCCCAAAATGTCAAAAACGAATGCCGAAGTTCAGGCATGGTGGCTCATGCCTGTAATATTAGCACTCTGTGAGGCCGAGGCAGGAGGATTGCTTCTCAGGAGTTCAAGACCAGCCTGAGCAAGAGCAAGACCCTGTCTTTGCAAAAAACAGAAAAATAAGCCAGGAGTGGCAGCACAGGCCTGTAGTTCCAGCTACTCAGGAGGCTGAGGCAGGACTGTTGGAGGTTGCGGTGAGCTGTGATGACACGGCTGCACTCTTGCCCTGGTGATAAGAGTAAGACCTTATCTCAAAATAACAACAAAAAAGTCAGAATCCCTTTCCACATTTTTCTACAGTAAATTCAGGCCAATGAAGGAGAATGTGTCCTGTGTAGCTTAATAAGAATGTGATACATCGAATCCAATTTGTAGAACACTAGAACTCTCTGTAACAAGACCTAAACAGTACACAGAGACGTTAAATATTTAACAATTGCTCCACTGAATGCCAATCTTCCAACAAATTGATTTTTCCAAATCTCTACATTTTATCACTGGCTGTCACTTTCCGTATAGCTGGTGGCCAGTCTGGCATTTATCTGATACAGCTGACTCGGGAGATGAGCTAGGTGAGATTAGTGTGGAGTCAGTCCTGACTCTGGATTTTGCTGGTGCAGAGTTTACAGTTGGTGAGGAGGCGACTTTCTGTACCAGCCATTGAAAGAAAGCCCCCACTAGTTACTCAGAAAGAAAGTAACTTTGAGTTAACCCTAATCCTTCTGTTGCACTTAATCAGTATTATTCATCACTTATAAGTGATTTTAATCGGGGACTTCAACAGAATCCTCCCCAATTGAACAAGGAACCTTCATTTTCTAACCCAACGGTCAAAAGCAAACAGAACTCCCATAGAATCATCAACTAAACCAAGATTTTGCCTTTTATTTCTTTTTTTCCCCCAAAGAACCTTAAAAATCTGACCTTTCTACTAACAAACCCACCCATCTCCCCAAAACCATCCAATAAGAACATTAGATATTTTCTGAAACAAATTTTCATTTGGTTTAAAATCCTTTAAAATTTGGATTTGAATGTATTACCTTCCCTCCCAGCAACGTAAAAACATTCCTCCTCCTCAGCTAAACTGTCCGTGTAGTGTCACGAGCTTCTGTTTGAAGCTGGGATCGTAGGCACTAAAGGTGGTTACATTTCACCAATGAGCCATGGATTTTTATTTATTTCCTAATTGACTGTCATCTCAGGGATGAAGCATTCAGCCTCATGGAAAAGATGAAAAAGTAGGCTCGGTGCCTGTAGCTCCACAGCTAGGGTGCCAGCCACACACACTGCAGCTGGTGGGTTCGAATCCAGCCCGGCCTGCCAAACAACAGTAACAACTACAACACCAAAATAGCTGGGTATTGTGGTGGGTGCCTGTAGTCCCAGCTACTTGGCCCAGCCTTGGGAGGCTGAGGCAAGAGAATCTCTTAAGCTCAAGAGTTGGAGGTTGCTGTGAGCTGTGACGCCACAGCACTCTCCCCAGGGCAATAGCTTGAGCCTCTGTCTCCAAAAACAAACAAACAAAAAAGATGAAAAAGTAAGTACTAAATTAATTTTTTAAAAGTCA
>NW_003852707.1:603929-605493 GCF_000181295.1 Otolemur garnettii
TGATGCCATGGCATTCTACCCAGGCGGATAGCTTGAGGCTCCGTCTCAAAAAAAAAAAAAGTCATGGGTGGTTCAGTGCCTGTAGCTCAAGTGGCTAGGGTGCCAGCCACATACACCAGAGCTGGCGGGTTCGAATCCAGTCCAATGGCAACTACAACCAAAAAATAGCCAGGCATTGTGGCAGGCGCCTGTATCCCAGCTATTTGGGAGGCTAAAGCAAGAGAATCGCTTAAGCCCAAAAGTTTGAGGTTGCTGTGAGCTGTGATGCCATGGCACTCTACCCAGGGCAACAACTTGAGACTCTGTCTCTTAAAAAAAAAAAAAGGTCACAGATAACAAAAGGGCGTTTTGAGAATTCCCTTTGTCAAACATCACTCCCACAGCCTTGGGTATCCTAAGTAGTTCCTGACTCTGTGCTCCCAATAACCATACGTTTTTGTATTTCTTTTAAAAAGACTTAAGCAAATGACATTGTAGCCCACAGGTTATAACAAGTATTTGAGTAAAAAAAATGGCACACACGTTCTAAAGGGTATCACCACCCAGTAACAGCATCCTGTTAATTCACTCGAGTACTTTATAAAAAAATAACAAACCAGAAGAACAGGGTAATTTCTCCCTGTCATCTTCTTCCAAGCCATGTGACTGCCGCCGATTATGAAAGGTCTTACCTGTGGTGATGTATGTGTGTCTGGGACCTTGAACAGTCTAAGGTCCCACTGGAATCTTCCTCGGTGTTTAAGGGAGAGGATAATTTTATTTTTATGGAGTGTATCCATTCTGATCGTAGGCTTTGGCTGCTATATGAGCCTACAGAATATTTCCCCCAATTCTAGATTCAAATATTAAATTAAAACAGATGTGCAAAAACAAACAAACATCCACCACCACCATTAAACGTACCCCCAGCAAGACCACTAGCTTTGGGGAAAACCAGCGTCCACCATTCCGTGTCCTTATCCTAAACTCTTAGCACAGATTCACATTCCTCCTTAACCTGTGGTTGTTTCAATGTCCAGAGAGCCTGATGAAGGCAGGGGAGCTCTAGAAGTGCCTGGAGTGGTCTTCACGCGCCCTCTTGGGCCACTCCTCCTCCACCCACCTGCGCAGAACCTTCTCCACGTCAGCCCTGTGGTACAGCCTGCACAGCTCCATCAGCTGACCCACTGTCCTCTGACTGTTGCGCAGCAGGAACTCCACGGTGGGGCTCTGCGGCCTCTGCTCCAGGAAACACAGTTCGTCGTAGGGCATGCCCCACTTGCTGGCAAAATTCCTCCAGTTTTTTACTGTTGGGTGACAGGGATCCAGCTTTATCCTGATCACATCTAATAAGTCCTGGTCATTGAGCAAGTCACTTATGGCGGGAGCCCGCAGAGAGCAAGAGGAACAAGTACAGTTTTCTTTGCAGGAATCGTCCTTGCCGATATCTACGGGGGGAAACAGGACGGTGCACCGTCAACGGGAGGCTTCGCGCATGCGTTCATTTCCTACCCGTTATTTTCCCGCTAAGCAGCCAACAGCATTTATTCAGTCTGAGTTTATCACGGCCTATCTTTTTTTTTTT
>NW_003852708.1:0-916 GCF_000181295.1 Otolemur garnettii
TTGAAGGATACAATTCTGACTTTTCATACGTGTATAAATTTGAATAACCTCTACTATAATCAGGTTACAAAAATTTCCCTCTCCCCCCAAGAAAATCTTTTATGCCCTCAGTCTCTAGAAGAACTTTCTTCCAATCCTACCCTCTGTGAATCTCTGATTTCTTCTCTGCTACTCTTATTTTGCTTTAATACAGAGGTTATACAGATACGGTCACATAGTGTATACCCTTTTGAGACTGGTTTTTTTTTGACCTATTGAAGCTTAATTCTTCTCTGATAAATCCCTGCTCCAGGTATGAACATTTTGTTACTTTTTTATTGCACAGTAGTATCAAATGTTCCCTTTTACTAGTTAATGAACACTAAGTTGTTTGTAAACTCTGAAAACTAAGAATAATTCTGCATGAATATGCGTATACAAGTTTTTGTATTGCTATAAGTTACCATGTCTCCTACCTGAGTCATGTGTTAAGTGTCTGTTTGTAAGAACAAAATCAAACTTGTTTTCAGAGTTGGGTAGCATTTGCCTCCCTACTAGCAACGTATGAGAATACCCCTTGTTCATCATCCCCAATAGCAATTGAAATTGTCTTTTCTTTTTTCTATATTTTGCCATTTTACTAAATGTGTAGTTATTTCTCATATGGTTTTAAGGTAGATTTTCCCCAGTGACTAGTAATGTGAAAATGACTCAATGACTGTAGCTCAAGAGGCTAGGGCACCAGCCACATACACGGGAGTTGGTGGGTTCGAATCTAGCCCGGTCCTGCCAAACAACAATGACAATCACAACCAAAAAATAGCCGGGCATTGTGGCAGGCACCTGTAGTCCCAGCTTCTTGGGAGGCTGAGGCAAGAGAATGGCTTAAGCCCAAGAGTTGGAGGTTGCTGTGAGCTGTGATGCCATGGCACTCTAC
>NW_003852708.1:1372-2861 GCF_000181295.1 Otolemur garnettii
GCCCCTCTGACACTGAGACCCCTGAGATGAGGCTCTTGTGCTGGGGCACCTGGACCCTCCTGCTCTCACTCCTGCTTCCCTGGCCAGCCACAGGTGAGTCGGGGGAGGGACACGGGGTTTCCTTTATCCCGGACCAGGATTATAACTCACTGGATCCCACAGAACACTCCTAAGGCTCTTTTTCCTGGTTCCTGAACTTGAAGACCAAGGTTGTTCTCATTTTAGTCTCTCCTCTCTCCGCTTCTAGATTCCTTTTCCAGCTTCCCTCTCCCTTTCCTATTCTTTTTTATCTTTTGTGAGGATAAAATAATGAAATTAATGAAATCTAATTTGTAGACTGAAAATACTAGAAAAGTAAAAAGTGACAGCTTAAATTTGCATGATAGAGCCTAGAGACAGCTTAAATTTGCACAGAAGAGCCTAGTGAAGGGCATGAACCTCCCTGAGGGAAGCTTGCTGCCTGCTGTTAGCAGGACCAGGAATTCAGGCTCTGGGATCAAGGAGCCATGCCCTACTTACCCAGCGAATGACATTTGGCACAGTTTTTAAATTCCCTTTGTTGTCGTTAATTTCACATTTTATTTTTATTACACTGGACTGTGAAAAGAAGGCATCATGAGTGAATGCAACTGAATTATTCAGTTGTTATTTTAAACAAAACTAGGATCCATCTTTAAATTCTTTTAACAGGTACCATTATACTGAATATTAGTATTTGCGCTCTTACGGTTAAATATTCTTTCCAATATAGAAATTCGTCCACTAATGAAAGATGCATTAACCAGGAAATGGGCTATTTGAAATAAGTATAAATGATCCATTTAAATGAAAAATATCAATGGGAAAGTGAAATATGAATACACCTTAACAGAGAAAATCTATGAGTTTGGAAGAGCAAATGAGTAGTTTTCAACTTCAATTCAGGAAACTCAAATTCTGATTTTAGGAAAAAACATCCTATTAAACAATAAGAGACATATATATTCATACTTTGCCAAAAAAATAAGAGGTAATTTTAAATTCTAAAGCTTTAGCTGTGCCCTTTACCTCAGAAAACATTATCTACTAAAAATACTAGAAAACAATTAATACACTGGAAGAGGAATTTCTAATATCATTTTTATATCCTGTTAAATCTCTGAGTTTCTCTTTAGTTAAAAACCTCAGAATAAGTTGTTAAATTACATGAAAAGATATATTTCCCAACAGGAATAAAAATGCAAATACAGTCATTGATTAGGTGAAAACATTCCAGTCTTCCAAGTAGTCCAAATTTGGATTCAAATGATATGCAGTGGCCTTGGTAAAGCAGACTTGGATTAAAAGAAATAAATATGTTAAGAGGGGAAAGAAAGCTTTAGATATGTCCAAATCCATTCATCTAGCAATTTTCTTCTAGTAATTATTCCTCAGAAAATATCCACAGAGACACAGAAAAGTGAAATTTTTAAGAAGAAAATATATACCCCAAATGTTAGGAAAATCGGGA
>NW_003852708.1:4092-5771 GCF_000181295.1 Otolemur garnettii
CCACTCATGCATTCACAAACACTTGAGCTGGCTCCACATCACTGTGACAGGGAACTGTGCTAAGGTAAACATTCAAGTGCACTTGTCTTTTTTATATAATGACTTTATTTTTCCTTTGAGTAAACACTTGATACTGGATCAAATGGTTGGTCTATTTGAAAATTTCTTTGAGGTATCTCCATATGACCTTCCATAGAGGTTATTGAGTTTGCAACAACTACTACTACTTGTTATCAACAGTATGTAAGTGTTCCTTTCCACATCCATGCACTTGATGTTTTAGGACTTTTTGATAAATGCCATTCTCACTGGATTTAGGTGATATTTCATTGTGGCTTTGATTTTCATTTCCCTGATGATTAGAAACAGTGAGAAATTTTTTTTTTTTAATTTTTGTTGGCCATTAGTTTATCTTATTTTAAAAACTCCTCTTCCTGGGCAGTGCCTGTGGCTCAAAGAAGTAGAGCACCAGCACCATATGCTGGAGGTGGTAGGTTCAAACCCAGCCCACATCCCCCCAAAAAATAACTGCAAAAAAAAAGCCTTCTCTTCCTGTCTTTTGCCCACATTGTTATGCAGCTGTTTGAGTTCCTCTTACCAATGTGCTGGAGCTCTTTATCAGTTCTGGTTATCAGCCCATTATTGGATGGATACCAAGCAAATAATATTTTCTTCCATTCTGTAGGTTGTCTATTCACCCTATTGTTTCCTAGGCTGTGCAGAAGCTTTTTAACCAAATCCCAGCTGTTAATTTTTGTTGTGGCTGTAATTGTGTTTGGAGTGTTCTTCATAAATTGTTTTCCTAGGGTAATGCCTAGAATTCTTGCAGATTTATGCCTTATGTTTATGTCTGTTATTCATTGTGAATTAGTTCTGTGAATGGTGAGAGGTGTGGATACTGTCTCAGTCGTCTGCATGTATCTATCCCAGTTTCCCAGCACCATTTATTTAATACGGATTCTTTTCCCCAGTATGTTATTGACTGCTTTGTCAAAGATCAAATGGAAATATGAGGATGGCTTTATATCTGTATGTTCTGTTCTAATCCATTAGTTCTGGTGCCAGTACTGTGCTGTCTGGGTTCCTATCTCCCTGTAGTGTAGCTTGAAATCTGGTAAAGTTACGCCTCTTGATTTGTCTTTTTTCCTTAAGATTGCTTGGACTATTCACGTTCTTTTCTGGCTCCATACAAAGCATAGAATAATTTTTTCTTGATCTGCAAAAAATAGCACTGGTATTTTAATGAGGATTGCATTGAATTTGCAGATTAATCTGGGTAGCATAGACATTTTAAGAATGCTTATGCTGTTCATCCATGAGCATGAAATATTTTTTCCTTTCTTTTTTCTTTTCACCTGCAATCTCCTTCCTTAGTAAGTCAGAATTTTTCTTATGGAGGGCTTTTACCTTTTTGATTAAATACATTCCTAGGTATTTTATTTTCTTTGTTGCTATTATGAAATTTATTGAGTCTTCAATTTGATCCTCAGCTTGACTGTTATTGGTGTATAGGAATACTAGTGATTTGTGTACATCACTTTTATAACCTGAGATTCTACTGAACTTATTTATCAATTCCAGGAGTTTCTTGCCAGCATCTTCAGATTTTCTTGATAGAAGATACATCATCAGCAAAAAGAGATAGTCAGACCTCTTCTGTACTCATTTGGATACTCTTT
>NW_003852708.1:5840-14180 GCF_000181295.1 Otolemur garnettii
AGGAATGCTTTCAATTTTTTCTTGTTCAGTATGATGTTGGCTGCAAGTTTGTCCTATGTGGCTTTTATAATTTAGAGGTGATTCTCACCTTTGCTTATTTTGTTAAGCATTCTTTTAATACATGGCTGTGAATTTTGTTGAATGCTTTTTCTGACTCTATTGAGAGGAGCATATGGTCTGTGTGTTTGCCTTTATTTATGTCATGAATTACAGTTACAGATTCATGTAACTCTCTGTTGTTGCATTCCTGGAATGAAGCCCACTTGGTTGTGGTGTATTATTTTTTTCATGTGCTGCTGAATTAGGTTTGCCAAGATTTTATTGAGAATCTTTGCAACTATTTTATAAGGGATATTTCTCTGCAGTTTCTTTTTCTGTTGTTATGTCCTTTCATGGCATGGTATCAAGGTGATAATGGCTTAATAGAATGGGTTGGGGAGGATTCCTTTCTTCTTGATGTATGAAACAACTTCTGCTCAGACATGGTGGCTCACACCTGTAATCCTAGCACTCTGGAAGGCTGAGGCAGGTGGATTGTTTGAGCTCAGAAGTTCAAGACCAGCCTGAGTAAGAGCAAGACCCTGTCTCTACTATTAAAAATAGAAAAATTAGGGTGGCGCCTGTGGCTCAAAGTAGTAGGGCACTGGCCCCACATGCCGGAGGTAGTGGGTTCAAACCCAGCCCCAGCCAAAAACTGCAAAAAAAAGAAAAAATAGAAAAACTAGGGGCGGTGCCTGTGGCTCAAAGGAGTAGGGCACTGGCCCCATATGCCGAGGTGGTGGGTTCAAACCCAGCCCTGGCCAAAAACTGCAAAAAAAAAAAAAAAGAAAGAAAAGAAAAGAAAAAAAAACTACCTAGACATCATTGTGGGTGCCTGTAGTCTCAGCTACTTGGGAGGCTAAGGCAAGAAGGATCACTTGAGCCTAAGAGTTTGAGATTGCTGTGAGCAATAATGTCACAGCATACTACTCAAGTGGACAAAGTGAGACTGTATCTCAAAAAGAAGAAAAGTAAGTACCAGCTTAACATAAGTACCAGTAAGATAAGCACCAGCTTTTCTTTGTAAAATTCAGCTGGGAAACTGACTGGTTCAGAATTCCTTTTTTGGAAGGTTTTTATATTGCTGCTTCAATTTTATTACTTGGTCTGTTTAGAAGTTCTACTTCTTTCTGATTGAGCCTAGGGAGGTTGTATGTTTTCAAAAGTTTGTCCATTTCCTCAACATTTTCCACTTTATGTGCATAGAGTTTTTATAGTATTCAGAGATGATGTTTGGTATTTTTGTGGTATTAGTTGCATTATCTCCTTTTTCATTTCCAACCTAGCTTATTAGGATTCTTTCTATTCTCATTTTGATTAATCTAACAAGAAGTCTTTATATTGTGTTCATCTTTCCAAAAGTACTAATTTTGGTTTCCTTACTGTTCTGTATATTTCTTTTGTTATTGATTCCAATTAGTTCTGATCTGACCTTGTTATTTCTTTTCTTCTGCTATATTTTGAAAGGCAGATTACTCTGCCTTTTCTAATTCCTTGAGACACTTCAGACTGTTGATTTATCATTGTTTGTTTTTTTCAAAGTAAGCATTGAGGGCTATCAATTTTTGCTTTAGGACTGCTTTTACTGAATCCCACAGATTTTGGTAACTTGTGTCTCCTTTGTCATTAATTTGAAGAATATGGTTTCCATCAAAATTTATTCCTTGTCACAATAATTGTTCATCGGCAAGTTCCTTAATTTCCATGACTTTGTGTAGCATTGAGTGTTTCTGTTGTACATAACTACTGATTTTATTCCACTGTGGTCTGAGAAGATACATGGTAAAATTTATATTTTTCTTAATTTTTTACACATATTTTGTGGCCTAAGATGTGAAAAATCTTGGAGGATGTTTTGTGTGCCGGAAACAAGAATGTAAATTCAGTAGTTTGGGAGTAGAATGTTCTGTAAAAAGTCTGATCGCCCCATTTGCACTAGAAGAGTTATTTAAGTCCCATGTTTCATTTTTATTCTATTTATTTATTTATTTATTTTTTGAGACAGAGTCTCACGCTGTTGCCCTCAGTAGAGTGCTGTGGCATCACAGCTTGCAGCAATCTCAAACTCTTAGGCTTAAGTGATTCTCTTGCCTCAGCCTCCCAGGCAACTGGGACTACAGATGCCCACCACAACACCCAGCTATTTTTTTGGTTGTAGTTGTCATTGTTGTTTGGTAGGCCTAGGCTGGATTCAAACACACCAACTCCAGTGTAAGTGGCTGGTGCCCAGCCATTTTCTTTATTTTTTGATTAGAGGATCTGTTCAGTTCTGTCTATGGGATGTGGAAGTCCTCAGCTATTATGATGTTGCTGTGTATCATTTTGTTTACATCCAGTACAGTTTGCTTTATAAATCTGGGTGCATAAATATTTAGAATCATTATGTCTTGTTGAATTGTTCTCTTTACCATTATGCAAAGGGTGAAAAAACATATACACATTTAAAAAGGTAAAAACTATTGTAAAATTATAAAATCAAATCACACTTGACTTTTGTAATTACAAGAGGAGCTCAAACAGAACTTGTATTCATCTTTTGCTATCAGTCTTTATTGAGTACTACAATTTTAGTACAGGTGTTTCCTTTCCTAAAATGTGTATACATTTTTGGCATCTTCTGTATAATGGCCATCTTTGTCTGTCTTTGTTTTTGTTGCTTTGAAATTGATGTTATCTGATATAAGAATAAATACATCAGCTTTCTTTTGGTTTGCATTTGCATGGAATATTTTTTTCCAGCCCTTCACCTTGAGTGAGAATGAGTTCTCATGGATTAGATGCATATCCTGGAGATAGCAGATACTTGGCTAGTATTTTTTTTTAATCCATTCAGACAGCCTATGTCTCTTCAGAAAGAAGTTCAATCCATTCACATATGTTGAAAGAATTGATAAGTAGGGTGGATTTCTGTTTAGTCTGTTGAGTAGAACTTCACTGCTTTATTTTATCTCTTGAGCCATTGTGCTATCTCAGCTCTGAACGTTGTGTTCAGATGTTTTACACTGATGGGTGTCTCTTGTGCTGTTTACTGCATCATGCCGATCTGAGTATTTCCTGCAGGGCGGGTCTTGTCTTGATAAATTCCTTCAATATTTGCTTGTTTAAGAAACTCTTTATTTCTCCCTCATACAAATACTTGATTTTTCAGAATATAATTCTAAGGTGGCCATTACTCTGTTTAGAAAACTGAGAATGGAGCCTCAGTTGCTCCTTCCTTGTGAGGTCTCAGTTGCAAAATGTCTAGTTAGTCTTAGACTGATGAGTTTTCCTTTCTAAGTTACCTGTGCTTTTGCCTTACTTTTTGTTCAAGTTCCTCTTTCCTCTTAACTTTGCCTAGTCTGATGACTATATGTCATGTGATTGCTTCTTAACAATGAATTTCCAAGAAGTCCATTGTGCTTGTAGTACCTGAATGTCCAGATTTCTAGCAAGACCTGGGAAATTTTCTCAAGTATTTCCTCAAATAGCTTTTCCAGCTTTTGTGTATTTTCTTCTTTACCCTCAGGGATCCCTCTGACTTTTATGTTAGGTCTCTTTGCACAATGCCATATTTCTTACAAACTTTTTTGATTCCTCTTATTTCTTTGTTCTTTCTGACTGAATTCTATAATTCAAACATACTATCTCCTAGCTCTGAGATTCTTTCTGTAAGATATTTTCTGTATATATATCTGTACATATATATATCCCACACACTTATATTCAAACTCAGCAGTTCCATTTAACTCAAAGCTCTCCATCCACTATCACTTCATCTATTGCATCAATCTGGAGCTCACATTTGCTAGTTTCTTATGCTGTGTTCTATATCTTTTTCTTGGTTTACTCTGGTGTTTTATAAAGTTGCTACTCCTCATAATTACAAAAAATATATGTAAGGTACATTTTAAATGTTGACATTAAAATTTCTCCATTATCATGCCATCACTATTATTTTAAAGTTTGAATGGATAAAGGTAAAACTTTTACCTCTGAATTTTGGAACATTACTCCAGTCTTCTTATGTAGTAAGGTGGACTGTTCATGGGAGGGCTTCAAAGTATTTGTACCCTAACCTCCCAGAGAAGGCTTGCCTTCACTCCTAATAAAGAATTTCAAGGAAAATCTGCTGAGATGACCCCACCCTGTCTTTTTTTTGTGGGGGGGCTAGGTTTAAACCTGCCACCTCCAGTATATGGGGCTGGCACCCTACTCCTTGAGCCACAGGTGCTGCCTCCCACCCTGTCTTATTGTCGAGAACACCTCCTCATATTCATAGTTTCCCAGACAGACATAGGTAGGTGGATACTTTTAATAGCTAAGTGCTGCTCAGTTTATTTTTATTCATTTTATCAAATGTTCCTCCCTACCCTTTCTGGCCTCTTCCAGATTTGTCATATTTTCTTATTTCTGTGTCTTTAGTCTGAGATTCCTGTGCAGCATAACTTCAAAGAGAATAAAAATTCAAAAGGCTAAAGAAAGTCATCTGGAGAACTTTTATGCCTCAGTGTGAGCTTTTAGGTTCAGAACTTTGCTAGGTTATCACTCCTGTTAAAATCTTCTGCCCCGATATAACCTAAGCATCTGTATCATCATATTAATCTAAGCACCACTGGTTAGGGCCCCTCCATAGGGCAGGGGAAAGGTCCCCCCTAGCAGGAGGGAAACCTGGGGAGGACCTACCACATCAAAGTCAGTGCAGTGCAGAGGAGCTTCAATTTCCTCTCATCGTACGGGGCAGGACATGCTTGGCCCCATGGACCACACAATGTAGAGGACCCTCAAGAGATCTCGCCAAACATGCTGGCTAGGAGAGGCAGGGCCTGTCACCCCTCCTCCTGTGGTCAATTAAGGATCTGGCTGATTATGGTAAGAGAGAAAGTGAACTTTGAAATCTTTGTTTCTGTGGTGGGGTGGGGGTTCGTTCACCTTTCTGGGGTGAACTGGGGATGGGGCAGACCCTACAGGCTATCTCAGTCAGGGATAGCATCCATCTCCCCCAGCACTGGGAAGCAGGCCTCTGCAAGAGGCAGTCTATCAGGCAACCAGGGGATAGGCTGTCGGGTCTGGGAAGTGGGGAAAAAAAAATTGTTAATTTTTGTGTCAGGCAGGATAGTGACCCAGAGGTGGAAATTTCTAAGTGCAGAAGATACGGGACTTTGCGGTTCTCTCCTGTGAGGTGAGATGAGAGGTCCTCTTTCCCCTGCCCTCTGCAATGGCCCTGTTAAGTGCTGGTTCCTGGCTTTCCCTGGACCCCCTTTGCCCATTTGGAGAGCGACAGGCCTCACATCAGTCTACCTGCCCTGGGAAGGTCCAGGAAGCAGAGTGGCAGAAAACGAATCACCTCCCAAAGCCACAGGTGACAGCCACATTATATCCAATCCAAAACCAGCACACCAGTGAAAAATGGCACCTTTTTAAAATTTATTTTTATAAGGGGTGTTCACATGGTGGGAGGAAATAGGGACAGTCTGCAGATTCCCTCCTCCAGCCACCACCAGCAGGGGCCCACAGCAATTCAAACATATTAGGCAGGGACTCCAACAACAAACCTCAGCACTTTTAAACTGTGTGGAGGATTGGCTGATACCTGGACAGAATCAATTTGTGCTAACCAGGAACGCACCCCAAGCCTAAGACCCTTACTTTGGAGGTCAGCCCCATAGCACTACCGTATCCAACTTGGAGAAAGACCAACCCTCAGAGTCTTTCATGCTGTAGCCCTGAAAGAGAACTTTGTGAGGCTATGGGGGAAGAGCCACAGGCTTTGAGCAGTCAGTGGTGAAAGGGTATTGAGCTCTGTTTCCTGGGGCCTCCAGATTTGCTCTCACCCCACAGGTTTTGGTTGCTAAATAGACCTCTGGAGTGCTAAGGTCCCAAATTGGATTATCTCTCAACAACTATTTAGGGACAACCAAACATTCCAGCTTGTAAAGTATAATAAATATATAAATATACTGAAAACACACATGGGGAAGAATCAGCAGAAGAACCCTAGCAATACGAAAAATCAGAGCAGATCAACCCACCCAAGAGATTCCAAGGGAGATACAGCTGAAAATGCCATCAAGAGATAAACTGCTGAAATGATAGAAAAAGAATTCAAAATATAGATGGTGAATAAAATGAATGGAATTGAGGAAAAGATAGAAAAAGAAATCAAAATAAATCCCCTAAACTGTCTTGAGAAATTAGTGAAATTAGAGACAAACTCACCAGGATTTGGACATAATTAGGAAGAATACAGCAGAGCTTAAGGAATAGAAAGAGGCATTAAAGGAGATTCCAAACATAGTAGAGAGCCCCAGCGATAGAACAGAATAAGGAAAAGAATTTCCAAAATTGAAGGCAAGAATTTTGAACTAACCCACTCATTTACAGAGGTAGAAGAGAATAAAAACAGAATATTCCCTGACACAGTTATGGGATAACTTTAAGAGACTGAACATTTGAACTACAGTGATTTCTAAAGGGAAAGAGGCTGGTCCTAAAAGCACAGAAGCTCTCTTTTAAGACATTGCAGTGGAGAATTTCCCAAGCATTGTGAGAGAACTAGAAATCTAGATACTAGATAATTTCAGAACCCATGCATGATTTAATTCAAACAGCATCTCCTACACACATTGTAATTAATTTGGCCAAAGTCAGAATGAAAAAAAAAAAAAATCTGCAAGCAGCTAGGCATAAGCAATTTCTTACCTACAACCAGGAAAGTACCAGGATGACAGAAAACTTTTCAGCTGAAAATTTTCAAACCAGTGGTCTCCTGTACTTAACCTTAAACAAAACAATTTTCAGCCCAGGACTCTATATCCTGATAAAGTTTCAAATTTGATAGAGAAATCAAATATTTTACTGACAGACAAACACTTAGGAAATTCTCCACAAGACCAGCTCTTCAGGAAGTACCCAGATCCATTTTTTTTTTTTTTTGGCAGTTTTTGGCCAGGGCTGGGTTTGAACCGGCCAGCACCGGTATGTGGGGTCAGCTCCCTACTCCTTTGAGCCATAGGCGCTGCCCCCCAGATCCATTCTTCAACACTGATCATCACATTGGACCACCAGCTAAGTAAAGACACCCAGAAATTACAGGATAAAACCTAGCTTCCAGACTCGGTGCCCATAGCTCATGGTTAGGGCACTGGCCACATGTACTGGGGCTGGTGGATTCTAACCTGGCCTGGGCCTGCTAAACAACAATAACAACAACAAAAGAAAAAATTGCCAGGCGCTGTGGCAAGTGCTTGTAATCCCAGCTACTTGGGAGATTGAGGCAAGAGAATCACTTATGCCCAAGAGTTTGAGGTTGCTGTGAGCTGTGACACCACAGCACTCTACCGAGGGCAACACAATAAGACTCTGTCCCACAAAAAAAAAAAAAAAAAACCTACTTTCCACAATGGCCCAAGACAAAATTAAACAATGGACCTCCATAAAACAAGATGAACAGAAGTCCACCATACCTATCAAGTCTCTCAATACATATGAATCGCATAAATACCCTACTGAAGAGGCACAGGCTGACTGACTGGATAAAGCACTAGTAAAAAATATGTTGTGTTCAAGAAACACATTTAATCTCTAAGGATAAAATAAGACTCAGGGTTAAGGAATGGAAAACAATATTTCAGACAAATGGAAATTAGAAGAAAACAGGAGTTTCAATCTTATTTGCAGATACAATTAGATTTAACCCAACAAAAATAAATATAGACAAAGATCAACATTAAATACTGATCAAGGGAAGAATACAACAAGAAGACATTCCAGTCCTAAATATCTATGCACCCAACTTAAACGCTCCCATATACATAAAACAAACACTAACTGATCTGGATACTATAATAACCTTCAGTACCATAGTAACTGAGGACTTCAACACCCCTATAACAGAACTGGACAGACCCTCCCAGCAGAAACTAAACAAAGAGCACTAGATGTAAACACAAGCTTAGAATAAATGGGCTTAACAGACAAATACAGAACATTTTATCCTAATAAAATTGAGTATACACTCTTTTCATTAGCCCAAAGATCATTCTCCAAAATTAATTTTATATTAGGGCACAAATCAAACTACACCAAATTTAAAAGAATAGAAATTATAACTTGTATCTTCTCAGATCATCACAGAATAAAAAAAAAAAATGGAACTTAACTACAACAGAAATCTTCATACCCACATAAAATCATAGAAACTAAATAACTTTATGGTAAATGACTGCAGGGTCAAGAAGGAGATAAAGAAAGAAACTATTAGCTTTCTCAAATAAAATGACAGTGAAGCCACAGCTATCAAAACCTGTGGGATAGGGCCAGGTA
>NW_003852708.1:15606-17169 GCF_000181295.1 Otolemur garnettii
AATTCTCCAAAAAAGAAAAGCCCTGGACCAGATGGTTTCACCCCAGAATTCTACCAAACCTTCAAAGAGGAACTTGTACCTATATTTCAGAACCTATTCCAAAGCATTAAGAAGGAAGGTATCTTCCCCAACACGTACTACAAAGAAACTATCACCCTGATACCAAAACCAGGAAAGGACCCAACAAAAAGGAAAACTAAAGACTGATATCATTAAAGAATATCAATACATAGCAGGCATTGTGGTGGGCACCTGTAGTCCCAGATACTTGGGAGGCTAAGGCAAGAAAATTGCTTAATCCCAAGAGTTTGAGGCTGCTATGAGCTGTAACGCCATGGCACTCTACCCAGGGCCACAGCTTGAGACTCTCAAGAAAGAAAGAAAAGAAAAGAAAGAAAAAGAAAGAATATCAATGCAAAAATATTCAATAAGATCCTAGCAAACATATTACAGCTACACATTAAACAATTATACATCATGATCAGGTAGGCTATATCTCAGGGATGCAAGGTTGGTGCAACATACATAAATCTGTAAATGTAATTCACCACATAAATAGAAACAAAAACAAAGACCATATGATCCTGTCAATAGATGCAGAAAAGCATTTGACAGACTTCAGCATTCTTTTCTGACCAAGACACTTAAGAAAATAGACATAGATAAGACACTTTTTATATAAAACTTTTTTGATTGCATGTGTTAGGTAAAGTCCCACTTATAATTGTGTCCCATCCCCAAAAGGTGTGTCCCACACTGTGACCCTCCCTCCTCCCCTCTCTCTGCACTCCCCTTCCCCCACCTCCACTATGTACTAGGTCATTAATTGGATAGGACATTTCTTAAACTGATAGAGGCCATCTACCACAAATCCACAGCCAATATCACATTGAATAGAGTAAAACTGAAAGCATTTCCATGTAGAACTGGAATCAGACAAGGATGTCCACTATCACCACTGCTATTCAACATATGGCTGAAAGTTCTAGCCCAGCAGTTCTCAATCTATGGGTCACAACCCGTTTGGACTGTATTAAAGGGTTGTGGCATTAGAAAGGTTGAGAACCACTGTTCTAGCCAATACATTCAGGCAAGGGAAGTATATCAAGGGTATTCAAATGGGGACAGAGGAGGTCAAACTCTTGCTCTTTGCAGATGATATGATCTTATACTTGGAAAGCCCCAGGGTCTCAACCACAAGGCTTCTGGAAGTGGTTGAGGAAAACAGTAACATTTCTGGAGATAAAATCAATGTCCACAAATCAGTAGCCTTCATATATGACAACAATAGTTAAGACCAGAATCAAATCAAAGACACAATACCCTTCACAGTAGCTCTGAAGAAAATGAAATACCTTTGCATATACTTAACAAAGGATGTGAAGGACCTCTACAAGGAGAACTATGAACCCCTGAGAAAAGAAATAGCAGAGGACATTAATAAATGGAGAAAGATACCATGCTCTTGGCTGGGAAGAATCAACATTATCAAAATGTCTATACAACTCAAAGCAATCTACAGATTTAATGCACCAATTTCATACTTTGAAGAACTTGAAAAAA
>NW_003852708.1:17882-19253 GCF_000181295.1 Otolemur garnettii
AAAAGCTCTTGATGCTATCAGCCTGGGAAAAGAATATATAAAGAAGACCCCATTGGCAATTTTAGCATTATCAAAAATAAATAAATGGGACATTGTCAAGCTAAAAAACTTTTGTGCTGCCACATGGACAACAAAAAAAGCAAATAGACAACCTTCAATAATGGGAGAAGATTTTTTACATGTTACTAATGCGACAACGCGAACTAATAACTAGAACCTACAGAAAACGCAAATTAATCAACAAAAAAAGAGCAAACAATTCTAAGTGGGCAAGAGACTTGATCAGAAAGAAGACAGACAACAAAACACATGAAAAAGTGCTCATCATCCCTAATCATCAAAGAAATGCAAATCAAATTACCGTGAGATAGCACCTGACCCCAGTGAGAAAAGCCCATATCACAAATTCCCAAAGCTGCACACATGGATTGGAGAGAAGGGAACACGTTTACACTGGTAAGATTGCAAACTAATACAGCCTCTATGGAAAGAAGTATGAAGAATCCTCAAAGAGCTAAATACAGACCTTCCATTTAATCCTACAGTCCCATTATTAGGTATCTACCCAGAAGAACAAAATCATTTTAACAAATGGACATTTGCACCACAAGGTTTACTACAGCTCAATTCACAATTGCCAAATCATGGAATCAGCCCAAGTACCCACAACACATGAATAGATTGTGGCATATGTATGCCATGGAATACTGTTCAGCCATAAAAAGATGGAAACCTTGCATCTTTTGTATTTACCAGGATGGAGTTAAACATTCTTCTTAGTAAAGTATCCCAAGAATAGAAAAGCAAGTATCCAATGTACTAATACTAATAAGAAACCGATAGAAAAACAAATATACACCCATACGAGAGAAAAACACAATTATGTTCAAGAGGGGTAGAGGACAAGGGAGGTGAAATGGTAAGCTCTCATCTATTGGACACAATGTAAGAGTATACAGCACACTCCCAGATGAAGACCTCAACTACAACTTGAACTTTACCTTAGAAATGCAAATGATGTAACCTAATCATTTGTACCCTCATAATATTCTGAAATATATAAATTAATAAAACACACAAAAAATAAATGCTTGAGATGATACATACCCCTTTGCCCTGGATTTATTATTGCACTCTGTATGGTTCTATCAAAATATCACATGTTGGTTTGGTGCCTATAGCTCAGTGAATAGGGAGCCAGCCACATACACCGAGGCTGGTGGTTTGAGCCCGGCCCAGGCCTGCTAAACAACAATGACAACTGCAACAGAAAAATAGCTGGGTGTTGTGGTGGGCACCTGTAGTCCCAGCTTACTTGACAGGCTGAGGCAAGAGAATCACTTCAGCCCAAGAGTTGGAGGTTGCTGTGAG
>NW_003852708.1:19733-20931 GCF_000181295.1 Otolemur garnettii
AAAAAAAAAAAAAGTAGGTTCTGCAAAGACGGAATTGCATCCTTCTGACTTTCAAAGGACTAGATGCTTCTTTGTAGTCTTTGGTCCTCTGGTCCACCCAAAGTAGTGGATACCTTATTTCTACAAGGAAAGCTTTGGACAATACAAAAAATAGTTTAAAAATTCATTTATTTCTAATGGGGAAAGTATTTTTAATAATACATATTTAAGTATATTTAATAATACATATTATTTTCCTGCCGTGATTAATACCCAATAGTGGGGAAAACACAAACCAAAGAGCGTTGGTTGTTGCAATAGGAGATATTCTATTTATGTGGTTATCTACATACAGAAGAAAAAGTAGGCCAGGCACAGTGGGTCACGCTTATAATCCTAGCACTCTGGGAGGCCAAGGCCAGTAGACTGCTTGAGCTCAGGAGTTCAAGACCAGCCTGAGCAAGAGCAAGACCCTGTCTATAAAAACAGTCAGGGCTGGGCACCTGTGGCTCAAGCGAATGAGGAACCAATCACATACACCTGAGCTGACAGGTTCGAATCCAGTCCAGGCCCACCAAACAACAATGACAGCTGCAACCAAAGACTAGCCAGGTGTTATGGTGGGGGCCTGTAGTCCCAGCTACTTGGGAAGCAGAGGCGGGAGAATTGCTTGAGCCCAGGAGTTGAAGGTTGCTATGAGCTGTGATGCCACAGCACTCTACCCAGAGTGACAGCTTGAGGCTCTGTCTCAAATAAATAAATAAATATAAATAAAAACAGTCATGCCATTGTGGTGGGTGCAAGAGAATCACTTGACCCCAAGAGTTTGAGGTTGCCGTGAGCTATGACATCAAAGCACTCTACTGAGGGTGACAGTGTAAGACTCTGCCTCAAAAAGAAAAAAAAAAAAGAAAAGAAAAGAAAAAGAAAAACTAGAAAGATACTATTACCATTGAGAAAATAAATTAAAATAAAATATCCTGCCAGAAAAGTCTCTCCATGTTTATCTCATAAATAGGGCCATTTTTGTTAGTTAACTGACTTTTTACAGAGGAAAAACAGAACTTCCTCTGATGTTATGACGAGTAGATAACTACAACTTGGAGCCAGGTGCCTGGTTACATGCACAGTGACAGGAAGATGAGGCTCTATCTTTGAGGTTTACTTTTTTTTTAATTTTATGTTATGCATATTTTGCTATAATTTTCTTTTTTTTTTT
>NW_003852708.1:21586-22614 GCF_000181295.1 Otolemur garnettii
CCTGCCACAACACCTGGCTATTTTTTTGCTGCAGTTGTTGTTGTTTAGCTGGCCCAGGCAGGACTCGAACCCTCATGCCTAACCATTGAGCTATGGGTGCCCAGCCTGATGTTTACTTTTCAAACTTTTGGTTCCCAGACCCTTAAGAAAGACATGCCTAGGTCATAACACTAGCATGTAGCTTTTAAAAGATTTAAATATATAGAAGAAACAGAAAAAGTGAAAGGAAAAGAATAAAAAGTATTCTTGAGAAAGTGCTCCAAGAAGGAGGGAGGAAAAGGTCTGTAACTTTGGGCAATAAGAAAAATTTAATTATTTATGTTTAGCTTTGTATTTTCTTTTCACAATGGTATACTTCAAAATAACCAGTAGTGATGTTTTCAAATATTTATTTTATATATACATATTCTTTTTATAAACTGGAATATAGTATGGAGTTCTGTTTTTATCATAGTACAATATCATTTTTAATTCTTTCACATCATATTTATTTATGTGGTTATAGCATATTGAGTAATACATGGTTAAAAGAAAGGAAACATTTGGTTGCCAGAATTACGAATCTCATTTTATGCCTTATTAATTATGTATTTTAGACAAAGTACTACATCAATCACTTATGCCATATCATCTATAAAATTAGGATAATAGTGCATAACACATTAAATTCTTTTTTGTTGTTGTTTTTTTAACACAATAAATTCTTATGAGATTGAAATAAAATGCTTTATGTAAATTTGATTTCAATCCTAAGCAAATGGGAAAACACAGCAAAATTTGGGTTATTTATATGACAATTACACATTGACATTATGTCCTATTTACCACCTGCATCTCTATTTTAGATCTCATCATTTATTGGCCACAGCTCATTATGTTAATTGAAATGGTCTACTTCTGGCTCGGCGCCTGTGGCTCAAGTGGCTAAGGCGCCAGCCACGTACACCCAAGGTGGCAAGTTCTAATCCAGCCCAGGCCCACCAAACAAAAATGACAGCTGCAACCAAAAAATAGCCAGGTGTTGTGGC
>NW_003852708.1:22951-25552 GCF_000181295.1 Otolemur garnettii
TCAAACTCTTGGGCTCAAGCTATCTGCTTGCCTCAGCCTCCTGAGTAGCTGGGACTACAGGTGCCCACCACAACTCCCAGCTAGTTTTTAGAGACAAGATGTTGCTCTTGCTTAGACTGGTCTCAAACTCCTGATCTCAAGCAATCCACCTGCCTGGGACTCCCAGAGTGCTAGGATTACAGGTATGAGGCACAGCACGTGGCCCCTAATTTTACCACTTTCTTAATTTCTTCCAGGGCTATTTGATGTGATAGGACCAGCAGAAGCACTCATTGCCTTGGTAGGTGAAGAGGCTGTGTTTCTCTGCCACCTCAACCCATCAATGAATGCTGAGGACATGGAAGTGACGTGGCACCGTAATGATCTGGAAGGTGTGGTTTACTATTATGGAAAGACCCAAAACAATGTGAAACACCAGAGACAAGAGTACCAAGGGAGGACAGAATTCCTCAAGGAGAATATCACCAAAGGGCAGATGGCCCTGAGGATCCATCCCATCCTCCCGTCAGATGAAGGAGAGTACAGCTGTTCCTTTATAAGCTCCGTACACAGCAGCAGTGCAGAATTCCTAGTGTCGGTCACAGGTGAGCCTCTAAGTGAAAACTGGAAATTTGTAGTACATTTTTGTCCAGTCACACCTGAAGTGTTGGAATAGATACTGGCGTATGAGCACAGCGGTGTCTGATTGTATACAGACACTGGGAATGTCAAGAATGATAATGATTTGTAATTCATCTGGTTCATTTTCCCCCAACTTCTCCATGTTGTAGTAGAAATAGATTCACATCTTGGGCGGCACCTGTGGCTCAATGGGTAGAGCACCGACCCGATATACTGAGGGTGGTGGGTTCGGACCTGGCCCCAGCCAAATTGCAATTAAAAAATAGCTACTCAGGAGGCTGAAGCAAGAGAATTGCCTAAACCCAGGAGTTGGGGGTTACTGAGAGCTGTGATGCCAGGGCACTCTACCCAGGGCAATAAAGTGAGACTAAGAAAGAAAGAAAGAGATTGATTCACATCTCTTTTCTTTGTCAGCATAATTGCTTAAGGTGAAGTATGAACAGGTAGTCTAATATGTCCTAACTCTGGAAATTCTTAGAAACACATCCCAGTGTAGAGATGATGGTCTCACTTCCAAATTTTAGAAGCAGCTAGACAGAGGCAGGAAGAATGTGACCAGCCTTCACCAGGCTCAGGTTTTCTGCACCTCATCTATATTGGATGTGTCCTTGGCCCATCACATGTGTTCTTACCTACTCTTGCTGAAACATACTGGCTTTCTGAGATCTCTGGGTAAGTTTATGATCTTAGATCCCATCTCTATTAAAACATTGCCCCTCAGTCCTGCCAGGATCAAAGGGTAAGGATGGTTTTATTTTCAGCCATGACCTGAGCCTGAATCAGCCTCTCTCTACAGATGTCACAGGGCTCTGAATTAAATTTTAGGTGATGAGTTTCTAAATATACTCCCCTACAGGGGAGCCTTTAAAGAAACAAAACCAATCCATCAAAAGGAACCCAATAATATTGAAAGGAGAAAGGTTCCCTCTAACATGCCCTTACCTTTGTGGAAATATCCCTGACTCTCATTCTGTGATGATATCTCAGTTCCGAAGATGAATGAGGAGGGCAGCCTTTGTCCATGACAGGTACTCTGGATAGGACACAGATGCCTCTTGGACTCCAGGGGACAAGATAAAAGGTGGGCACTTGCACATGGATCAACACAAATTATTGGAGGTTATTGAAAGTAGATTTTCTGTCAAGTTTCAAATTGCTTTTTGGTACTAAAGTTTCTATCATCTAGACTGTTCAAACATCTCCTACTTTATTTTTTTTTTTTTTTGAGACAGAGTCTCATTATGTCATCCTTGGTAGAGTGCCGTAGCGTCACAGCTCACAGCAACCTCAAACTCCTGGGCTTACGCGATTCTTTTGCCTCAGCCTCCCAAGTCTAGGACTACAGGTGCCTGCCACAATGCTCGACTATTTTGTTGTTGTTGTTGCAGTTATTGTTGCTTTAGCTGGCCTGGGCCAGGTTCAAACCCAACACCCTTGGTGTATGTGGCTGGTGCCCTACCCACTGAGCTACGGGCACCAAGCCAACACCCAGCTATTTTGTTGTTGTTGTTGCTGTTGTCATTGTTGTTCAGCTGTCCCAGGCCGGGCTCGAACCCAACACCCTTGGTGTATGTGGCTGGTGCCCTACCCACTGAGCTACGGGCACCGCCCAAACATCTACTTTAAACTCTGCAGTTTGAGATATGAGGATTAACTCCCTCTAATAGTCTTTTTTGTTGTAGTTTATAAAAAAACCTTTGTTCTTTAACAGGTATGCTGAGGTTTCTTACAAGTGCCTTGTTCATGCACATGAGGGCCTCTCCCTCTGTATCATGTATCCAGGAATCCCCAGAGCCAGATGAGTAATCCCAGGCTCATCACCTACCATGTTTCCCCGAAAATAAGACACTATCTTATATTTATTTTTTCTCAAGAAGACACACTAGGGCTTATTTTCAGGGGATGTCTTATTTTCATTAAGTATAATACAACAATCTACATTTATTCAAATACAGTTAAGTAATCTTATTCTGGAACATC
>NW_003852708.1:25827-30937 GCF_000181295.1 Otolemur garnettii
AATCCCAGACTAGCAGATCTCTTTGGCCACCTTCCAAAACAAGTGACAGCATTAAATCAAGCCACTTCCTTATAACTGCTTGTGTGCACCACGCTTTTTCTGTTTCAAGAACATAAATGCCAGAAACACATTCAATCTTATCTTTCTTGCCCTTAGTGATGAGAAGAGGTGTAGCTTTCTTTCCATAAGACAAATGGCCAAAATACAGGTAACACGTGAACTTTCGTGACCAGTGGAGGGAACGTAGATTGAGGAGGCACCCCTCTGTTCAATTGTGGTTTGGGCTCCTTGACCCATAAACACTGCAATTTCATCCATAGCAATCATGTTGCAAGGTTGGTATTTAGAAAAGTCAATGCCATCAACAAAGGACTTGAATGCAAGTGCTCACTTAATAACTTCTGCATCTTCCAACTTAGACAGTGTTGTTGATTTTCTTAGAGACAGTTCATATCACTGAAGGAAGGCATCCAGCCAGTGTTGTGATGCTCTGAATTCTGGGGATATTTTGAACTGTGGTGCCATTGCAAGGGCAAATTCTTGAATGTCAGCCCTGCGCACAACCAAAGCCTTTGCTCTCCTGTCAGCAATCCATTCACAGATCGTGTTTTCCAGCTCAGGAAATAAAGCTTGCAGACCTGAACCACACTCGCGCTTCTTAGCATTTCCTCTGTCCACGTGTAGACTGAGGTTATCGGATTCTGCCTGCCATTTTCAGACCATTCAGATATCCAACTTCTTCTCTTTGCAGAAAGAGATAAGATTCTTGCCCTGGGAGTCCTCAACAATTCCTTTCTTATACTCAACACAATAGCTCTTTCTTTTTACACTCATCTTATCTGGGGGTACAGATACTCAGGAAAAGCAGAGATAGGCCAGCAAAGCTGATGTGTAAGGGCTGAATTATTTACCGTATTTGGGATCCAGCGAACACTGGGTCCAGTCTGCACAGTGGCACTGGGATGATCTCTCTGGGCTCAGTAGCAGACTGCTTGCTGAAGCTTTCCCCCTACTCCCTGGTGTTTGCGGGGGGATGAGATAGGCCCACAGACTGTTGGTGTTCAGTGCTGAGGAGCAGCAGTTTTACTGGTGTCTCTGTGGGGTGAGAGAGGCTCACAGACTGTTGCTGATTGGGGAGCAGCAGTTTTACTGGTGTTTCTGTGGGGTGAGAGAGGCTCACAGACTGTTGCTGGACTGGTACTGGGTAAAATAGCAGCCACAGCTTTCATTCTTCCCCCTGGGGACACACAATATGATAAAAAAGCAGAGTGTCCTGCTCCTCTTTTCACTAAGGAGACTTTCACTGTGGAGACCTCCAGGCTGTATGTCTCTGTCTCCACCTGAAGCCTCAGCGTGCACAGGAGGGCAGGAACCTGACAAAGGGAGCCCACCTTGTTGGTGGGGCTGGCGCTAGTGATGCGTGAACTCCTTTTCCCTAGCCTTTTGGACATGCGCAGTAGGATGCCTGCAACAGCAGTTACCACACGCCCACCCGCGCATGCGCAGAAGGCTAGGAGAAAGGAGTGATGCAGCTGCCACCCGCACACCCAAGCAAGTGTGAACAGCTCGGAGAAAGGAACTGTGGCTATGCAGATACGCTGCATAGCCATGCCCATCGCTAGGTCTTATTATCAGGGTAGGGCTTATATTTAATAAATGCATAGAAATCCTGCTAGGGCTTATTTTTTGGATAGGCCTTATTTAGGGGGAAACATGGTATTAGGTGTCACCTTCTGGGCAGGGATTTTCACTTTGCTGTGGTAACTTCCAGGAAGACCCAGCTGGGAGACGTCCACATTTAGAAGTTTTTCAAACATTTCCCAAACTTTAGGGAAAGCCTTATCAGTGGCTTTGCATTTGGGAGCCAGCTGCTACGATTGCCTATCCAGTGAACAAAATGTCTTTTTCCCTGGACAAGTCTGATTTGCCCTACCTCAGATGCTCCTGCTCTTGGCACAAAGTAATGCTATCGCTGCATAGAAAACAGCCCCCCACTGCTTTCCCATTGGAGCCCCAGATGCTGAAGAAAGAGGCATTTCCCTTCCTGAAGGTATTGCCAAGGCACTGCAGCATCATGCTTATCTCTAAGTTGGTTCTGAGCCTCAGTAATGGTTAATAAACACACTTCCTAGAAGCTACTTTTAATGTCCTATATCCCACAAGATAAAGTTTTCTGAAAAACCACTTCCTTGACTTCACCAAATCAGAGATGCAAAGGTAGTTGTGATTTCTACCCAAGCAAAAAACAAAACTGAATTAAAATAAGGTAAAGCCTATAATGTGCTTCCTTATTTGCACTGTGTGCATCTACCACGAACAATACATGTGAATTCCACTCACCCTTTATTAAGCCAAAGTGGCCCCATCGTGCCCAGGAACTTTGGCTGACCTTCTCCTATTCATTACGGGCAGTACAAATATCCCAGATTATAAATTCCTTGTAAGGAAAATATGTGCAGGTGCTGAATTTCACAATTTACCCATGGGATGAATCCCCAACTCGTGAAATGATAGGTCCTTCAAACTTATTTTAGTGATGGATAATGCCTTCATATCAGTTATCTTATGCGTGTACAAGCTGTGACAAATAGCGTAATAACAAGCTGTCACATATATCTTCCAAATAATCTAGTTAGTATTTCAAAAGAAAGACTTGTCTCCTCCCTAAATTCAGGGGCTTGAACAGGTACACTGGTGTTTCTGCCACTTTTCATGATAACACTGGGAACCATTCCATTTGTCTTTCTGTTGCACAAATTATAAACAGAAAACAGAATCCTCTACTGATTCAGTGTTCTTACCTCCTCACCAGGCTTCCTGGGGCCTTGGGTTGTTCTCCTTGGGGCAGATCCCCTTGACCCAGTGCCCACCCCAAGCAGTGAGGTGCCTGATGCTGTGCTGCATTAAATGTCGGGGCAAAAGCCACCAGCTCAGACACAGGCCTTCATTTTGTCTACCTCATGACTTTTGGGTTGTCTGAGTTTTCTTACATTATGTGGTTTCAAGAATACATTTCTTTAATCCACTCCTCCCTTCTACAGATGTTAAGATTGGCCCTGGTTCAGGAATCAGTTACCAGTAGAGATTCAGACTGTGCCCTGGAGTCCAAACTACCATCCAGAGAGAAAAGTTCTTCTCTATCTTGAGTACAAACAGATCCAGCTCCCTCCTTGTGCTGCTTAAATATCCAGGGAGGCTGTGGGTAGGAAAAGTTTTTGCAGAACCCAGGACTTCAGTGAATTCTGAAGTGAAATCTTACATGGTCAGTGCTCATCACTGTCTCATACTATCTAGCCAGCTAAGCACTAGTAGGCTGCAAGTACAAAACTCCATCAGTCAACAATTGTAAGGGAAACCACAGGTATGCTGCAAACTTAACCAAATTCTTTCTAAGATAAAAGAAGAAATATTGCAAGCTTTTTTTTTATCAAATCACATAATCGGACATTTTTATTGTGCTAACGAAAAGAAAACCTTTTTTTTCCACACTCTGGAGACAAAGAGTAAAGTCCATAGACTCTTAAAACTGGTGAAATGAAGGAGTCAGTCATGCCAGCCTGTGCCATGGCTGCAGCCATCCAGGCCTCGTGTGTACAGCTAAATCTTGTAAGAGAGGGAGAACCAAGCAACCTGGTTCTTTGTCGTAACTAGTAACTCATTTTAGACCACTAAGGTTTTAGACAACCCTGAAAAGCCCTTTTCCTGTCTCTTAAATTGTGCATATCCCCCCATGCCCTTTTATTTCTCTAATCAAAGTCAGGACATGCTTGGAATAATAATAAGCAACTTCCTGAGACTGTTCTCAAACTTAAACCACGTATTTAATAAGATAAAATGGCATGATTCAAAGAAAAACTTTACTCTTTTATTTGCGGAGAATGTGATGAATCAATAAAACATGAATTACATGTCTAGGAAATTCTGTTAGATGTGATTAAGTCTTTAGAAAAGATGTAATTAAGAAGAGATGTAACATGTAATTAAGTTTTAATGTAATCACTTTTTCCTTCAACTCCCAAAGTCCATGAGACACATACATTGGGACATCCTTTCAAATTGAAAGAGCTCAAAGGACAAACGAAAATACAAATCTTTCCTTTGTATTCTTTTTTAACATGAGTAATGTTAATTGATTAAAAAGCACAAGGCACTTTTTACAGCATAATTCTTACACCAACTCAGGATTTGAGACTTACAAGCATTTTACAGAAAGAATTCAGGCACCTGGAGTTGATGTCATTCTTTGTACTGTAAGGAATTGTCAACAGGTACTAACCTCTTAGTCACTATCCACTCCATAAGTCAGTATTTTTGCATCCCATTTTTCACAAATAAGGGAACTGAGCTTCATACAGGTTAATTATTAAGAATAAATTTATAGGCTTATGTGAAATGCTTATGAAATTCTTGAAGACACATTCTTTCTCTGCCTTTCTTTGACTTTCCTAGCCTCAGGAATAGCTCCTTATATTCTTGTTGAACCTGGCAGCACCAGCATTCAGCTGACTTGCACACCCACGGGGTGGTACCCAGAGCCTGAGGTACAGTGGAGGGAACTGCAAGGCCGGCGTTTGGCACCAGACACTGAGACAATGACAACAAATGACATCGGCCTGGTTCTTGTGAAATCATCTATCACAGTGTATGGAATTATGGAATCAGGAGGAATTATGTCCTGTTTCATAAGAAATCCAGTCCAGAATGTGGAGAAGGGAGCACACATTTCCATTGCACGTGAGTTCTCTCCAATGTCAGCATCCTGAGGTGTCACAGTTGAACAAAATGCATAACTGTATAATAACCATGACCCAAAGAACTTGACAAACATTCAGATTCATCTACTTGTATCTCCTATGTTGAGAGCTATAAAATATGTCTGTTTTCCTATTTTGTGGTCTTCTTTGTAAAAAAAAAAAAAATAGGTGAGTCATTATTTTACTTTCTAAAAGTGAATACATGGATATGCAAAGGCATTCAAAGGGTATCAAAGCATTGTGAGGCCTAACCGTCTCCTAATACCACTGTGCAGCAGCTCGGCGCCTGTGGCTCAAGCGGCTAAGGCGCCAGCCACGTACACCTAAGGTGGCGGGTTCGAATCCAGCCTGGACCC
>NW_003852708.1:31170-37533 GCF_000181295.1 Otolemur garnettii
ACCACTGTGCAGGGAAAACCGGGCCTGATGATTTGAAATTTACTCTTCTATTTGTGAAAGTGAGTCTGAACCCTGATAGACATTACTGTCTACCAGCTTTGTGACTCTAGGCAAGTGCTGACCTTCCTGGGTCTGCTTCCCTACTGCAAAATAGGAAGGATAATAGTGTTTGCCTTTAAGATTGATATGAGGAGTAACTGATATAATTCATATCACACTCAGGGAAGAGCTCAGGCTCCCATTCTACCCTCTACAGCTACCCAAAGTGATGCCTGAAAAAAATGAAGCTTGGTTCAAATGCTTCCCTGTAACTTTCACTAATTGTTTTTGTTAAGGAGAAACACTGCAGCCTGTAACAAGGCTGTTCTCTTGCCCTTTGTTGTCTCTGTATCCTCTTTTTTGCCCCTTTGTCACCTCCTCCCCCCGCCCCATATCAACCCCGTGCACATCCCACAGCCCCTGATGCCCCACGTGCCACATTCCGTCTATCTTCTCACACCTAGGAGTTGCCCACTGGTCCTTCAAGACAACCCAGACATCCCCCTAACCAGGAAACCACTGCTGACCCAGTGTGTGTTTGGTGCCTTCTCTTTCTCCCTACAGTATTTTGGACTGTATGTTTTGCTGTTTTCCCAGATTGGATATAAGCCCTTTGAAGACACTAGATCTTCATTATTTTATATCCCATACTTTTCAAATACTCAGCCTAATAGTTTGCGTAATGGATATATAAAAGGACATCTGCAAGACTTTTCTGAGCAAGTGAAATATCATTTCTAATGTGCTTTAGCTTGGAGAAAGCACCCTTGTTCAAAATAATTAAAAAGAGAGAACCTACAGTTGGAAAAATGAAAAAAAGTAAATTAGACAGAGTGGAGTTTTGTTTTATTTTAATGACAAACATAGTAAAACCATTAAAAGAGGAAAAGTTAACTAAGTTTTCTACTTAGGCTTTCATAATGAAGAAAGGGAGTGAGGAATGTTTAGGAGGAAATCATGATTTAAAGGCTGAGAAAGTCAAAAATTAATAATCCTCGGGTAATAATAATGTAAACTGTTAAAAACATATGGTAGGAGATAAAATAGAAAGAGAACCTTTTTCATATTTGTATAATTTTAATTATTGAAGTGAGAATTTGATCCCCGGTACCTTGAACATGGGACCTACTTGATTTATCATCTGACACCATTCACAATTCCTCATTTACTCTCAGAAAAGGTCCCTATGCCTGTTACAATCCACGCATTGTAGGCTCATGCGCAAGTGTATGTAGAAAGTATCTGGACAGAGAGGACACGTCACTAAGTCACCTTAGGAGGAAAGTAGAAGTGTCAGATGGGAGGAGAGTCCTTATTACATTTATATCATTTTATTTATAAAAAATCACATGTCACCCATAAAATGACATTAGCCTTAGTTAAGTTGCCATCATGGGTACATGAGGATCTATGGCATTGTTTTCACACCTTCAGCATGTTCAAATACTTCAAGATTTTTTAAAGGGCACTATGAGTCTCCCCACACTAGGAGGAAGAGGGAAAGAGAAGTCACTTCAGGATTCCCAGGTTCCTTAGAATTGCAAGGAAGGTGGGTGAGCCCTCGATTCCCTGCCCTGCCCTTCCTGATAATGTCCCCTGGAGACCATAGCTGAGGATTCCTACCCAGCAGCCAGATCACCTGATGTCGCACTGGATCTCAAGTGACATAATTGCTCTTTTTCAGATTCCTTGGTTTCCAGAGTCACTTTCTGGACGGTGGGGCTGCCTCTGTTACTCATTATGATCATCATAACAAGCTGCTGTGCCTTCTGTTGCATCCGTGCATGTGTGAACTCTCTAAATGACTAACCATAAATAACTCAAGGTAAAAGGGAAAGGAATGGGCTGGCTGACTTCATTTGGGGAGAAATAGTAGGCCTATGGTTACATATAAATGAGTAAAGGACTCAGGATTCTTTATCATTTAAAATTGGGTGAGAAAGACTTGAAGAGGAAAAATTACTCCATTTGCACACTCTGGGGTCTTATATTTGCTCTTGTCTGGGCCTTTGTACTGGCTTTTCCTTCTTCCTAGAACAAATGTTTTAATCATTTGCACATTAACCTTATTTCTCCAACAAAAATATTATAAACTACTTATACAAGGAAGGTTCTGAGTGTTCTTCAGGACCATGCAGCCATTTACCCGTTTATTGCATTGTGTGTTGGCCTGTGCCGGTCACAAGACAGAGCCACATGTCCTTCATTACTAGTCCCAATAACCTACTCAGTGCCCACCTTGGGATGGCTGAATCACAAATATCTGTTGAGTGGAAAAATGATTCACTCTATTTCCCAGACCATATAGGACAAGTGAATCATGCAGTGTTTCTTTCTGGCCTATGGTTTAAACATGATTTAAAACCTAATATTTCACAGAATCTCTTATGTCTTATAATTAATCTCCTATACTGACTTGAACTTACACTACTCTGAACCTCATATGTCTGGCTGGCTTCCGCTGAGGCAAAGGTAGGTCCAGATGAAAAGCCTTGGCCCACAGCTGCCTAATGCACCTTCCCACAGACATGCAGCCAGAGTCCCTGTGACTTCAGGAGAAAACAGGGCCTGAGGGAGCCAGAAGGAAGTTTATAAGTAGGCAGTTCTCCCATGAGGGTGCATAAATAGTGCCAAACATTGGGGAACAAAAAGAACCTACAAAAATACCCTCAAAGAGAAAGATCAATCATTTAAGTTTCTAAACATACAGGTGACACTCAAGAAAGACAAGTTCCCCTTCCTTTTGGTATCCTATAACTGCCCTACCTAAATTTAGTTCTTTTACCCAAGAGGAACAAGAAACTTCCTGGAAGGGGAGAATTAGCAGACCTGGGAAGGAGAGTAAGAACAGTGATTGGACTGGACTTTTTAACACCTAAATTCTTTTTTTTTTTTTTTTTTTGAGACAGTCTCACCATTTTGCCCTTGGTAGAGTGCTGTGGTGTCAGAGCTCACAGCAACCTCAAACTCTTGGGCTTAAGTGATCCTCCTGCCTCAACCTCCCAAGCAGCTGAGACTACAGGTGCCTGTGATGATGCCCCACTATTTTTTTTTTGTTGTTGTTGTTTGAGTTATCATTGTTGGTTAGCTGGTTAGGGCTGGATTTGAACCCATCAACTTCTGGTGTACATGGCTGGCACCATAACCACTGTGCTATGGGCGCAGAGCCTTCACAACCAAATTCTATGCCCAAGAAAGATTCTTAGATGCTTCTTTGAAGGGCTAATTGTGAGATCAAATGAGAGTCTTTTCTACCCAAATAGTGGGTTTCTAGTCATTCCACAAACCAGTTACAAACACGTACCTAATGTGTGTAATATAGCCACATTTAGTCAAATGTTTATAAAATAGATATTTTGGAAAAGTGCTTATTTACCTCTGCCAATTATCTATAAGAGTTTTTCTAATATTTTCTTCTAGGATTGATATAGTTTTCTGCCTTAAGTTTAAGTCAAAGAGGGTGGCACCTGTGGCTCAGTGAGTAGGGCGCTGGCCCCATATACTGAGGATGGCAGGTTCAAACCCTGCCTCAGCCGAACAGCAACAACAACAACAACAACAAAAATAGCCAGGCATTGTGGTGGGTGCCTGTAGTCCCAGCTATTCAGGAGGCTGAGGCAAGAGAATCGCCTAAGCCCAGGAGTTGGAGGTGGCTGTAAGCTGTGTGACACCACAGCACTCTACTCAGGGCAATAAAGTGAGACTCTGTCTCTACAAAAAAAAAAAAAAAAAAAGTATAAGTCAAAGAATTCATGAAGAAAATACTCCAAAGCAATCAGAGGAATAAGAAAAATAAATAAATGAGACCTTATCAATTTAAAAAGCTTCTGCACAGCTAAAGACATAATCAAAAGACCAAATAAATAGGCTACCCACAGAATGGAAGAAAATAGTCACATACTATACATCTAATAAAGAACTGATGGCTCAGCACCTATAGCTCAGCGGCTAGGGTGCCAGCCACATACACTAGATCTGGTGGGTTTGAATCCAGTCCGGTCCTGCCAAACAACAAGGACAACTACAACCAAAAAATAGCTGGGTGTTGTGGTGGATGCCTGTAGTCCCAGCTACTTGGGAGACTGAGGCAAAAGAATCATTTAAGCCCAAGAGTTTGAGGTTCCTGTGAGCTGTGACTCCATGGCACTCTACCAAGGGCAACATAGTGAAACTCTGTCTCCAAAAAAAAAAAAAGAATGTAGTATAAGCATACTATGGAGTACTACTCAGCCATAAAAAATGATGATCTCTTGATAACCAGAATCCACAGAGAACTCAAACCTATTAATAAGAAAAGAACAAGTGATCCCATTCATTGTGGGTGAGAGACTTAAACCAAAGCTTCTATGAAGAAGACAGGCACATGGCCTACAGACACATGAAAAAATGCTCACCATCTTTAATCATCAGAGAAATGCAAATCAAAACCACTTTAAGATATCATCTAGTTCCAGTAAGAGTAGCCCACATCACAAAATCCCAAAACTACAGGTGTTGGCTTGGATGCAGAGAAAAGGGAACGCTTCTGCACTGATGGTGGGAATGCAAGCTAATATGTTTCTTTTGAAAAGAAGTTTGGAGAACACTTAGAGATCTAAAAGTAGAACTGCTGGGGTGGCGCCTGTGGCTCAAGGAGTAGGGCATTGGCCCCATATACCGGAGGTGGTGGGTTCAAACCTGGCCCCAGCCAAAAAAAAAAACCCTGCAAATAAATAAATAAAAACAAAATAAAAGTACCTTCTGTTCAATCCTGCAATTCCTCTTCTAGGTATATATCCAAAAGACCAAAAATCACTTTACAACAAAGATATTTGCACCAGATTGTTTATTGCAGCTCAATTCATAATTGCCCATTGACCCATGAATGGGTTAACAAATTGTGGTATATGTACACCATGGAATATTATGCAGCCTTAAAAAACAATAGAGACTTTACCACTTTTACGTTTACACAGATGGAGCAGGAACATAGTCTTCTTCGTAAAGTATCTCAAGAATGGAAAAAAAAGTATCCAATGTACTCAGTACTACTATGAAACCAATTTATAATCATCCACACTTGCATATGAAAGATAAAACACTACTATAGCCCAGGATAAAGGAAGAGCAAGGAAGGGGATGGGAGGGGAGGGGAGAGGCTGGATAGAGGGAGGGTAAACAGTGGGACCACACCTATAGTGCATATTGCAAGGGTACGTGTCAAATCTATTAAGTGTAGAATCTTAATACAATAATTAAGTAAGTGAGGTGAAGGCTATGTTAATCAGTTTGATGTAAGCATTCCAAATTGTATATAAAATCAGCACATTGTACCACACATCAGCACATCAACACATTATGTATGTGTGTATCAGCACATACATAAATGCATTAATGTATACACGATTTATGTATTTATGCCTCAATAAAAAAATTTTAAAAAACAAAGCCTCAGCCAAAGGGAAAAAAATGGTGGTCTCAATGTAAGAGTATTTAGCACACCCCAGGGTGAAAATCTCAACTATAACTTGAATTTTACCTTAGAAATGAAAACAATGTAATCTAAACATTTTTACCCTTATATTAATCTGAAATTTTGTTTATTTTTTGAGACACAGTCTCACTTTGTCACCCTTGGTAGAGTACTATGGCATCATAGCTCAAAGCAACCTCAAACTCTTGGTCTCAAGTGATTCTCTTGCCTCAGCCTCCCTAGTAGCTGGGACAACAGGAGGCTGACACAATGCCCAGCTATTTTTAGATACAAGGTCTCGCTCATGCTCAGGCTGGTCTCCAACTCCTGAGCTCAAATGATCCTCCCACCTCAGTCTTCCAGAGTGCTGAGATTACAGGTGTGAGACACCACATTCAGCCCAATGTGAAATTTAAAAAACATCAAAAATTTAAAAATGGTGATCATGGTTCAGCACCTGTTGCTCAGCAGCAAGGGCACCAGCCACATACACCAGAGCTGGCAGGTTTGAATCCAGCCTGGGCCCACCAAACAACAATGACAACTGCAAACAAACAAACAAAAAAAATAGCTAGGCATTGTAGCAGGCACCTGTAGTCCCAGGTACTTGGGAGACTGAGGAAAGAGACTCCCTTAAGCCCAAGAGTTGTAGGTTGCTGAGCTGTGACGCCACGGCCGTCTACTCAGGGTGACAGCTTGAGACTCTGTCTCAAAAAAATAAATAAATAAAAATAGACCTGCTGTTTGATCCTGCAATTCCTTTATTAGGTATATTCCCAGACAACCAAAAATCGCATTACAACAAAGATATTTGTATCAGAATGTTTATTGCAGCCCAATTCATAATTGCCAGGTCATGGAAGAAGCCCAAG
>NW_003852708.1:37660-40377 GCF_000181295.1 Otolemur garnettii
GAAAAAGTATCCAATGTACACATCCCTATTATGAAACTAATTTATACCTTTTATATGAAAGCTGTAACCTAATAGCCTAAGAATATAGGGGGGGGGAATGGGGGAGGGAGGAGTATTGGAGGGATCACTTCTGAGGATTATCTTACAGGGGTACAAGTGAATCTTTCCAAGAGTAAAATGTGAACTTTTAAAACAATAACTGAGAAAATGACATGAAGGCTGTGTTAACCAGTTTGATGGAAGTATTTCGGATTGTGTGTGAAAACCCCACACTGTTCCCCAGAAGTGCATTAATGTACATAATTACCATTCAATAAAAAAAAGAAAAACAAAAACCCTTTTTATAAAGTCCAGATGCCTCCTAATAAACTATTGTCCAAATTAAAAAAAATAAAAATAAATTAAAATGGTGATCAATTCGGCACCCATAGCACAGTGGAGACAGCACCAGCCACGTACACCTAGGGTGGCGGGTTCAAACCCAGCCAGGGATAGCTAAACAACAATGACAACTGCAGCAACAAAACAATAAATAAATAAGTAAAAATGGTGATCAAGGATATATTATGACAACTTGGATGGAACTAGAAACCATTGTTCCTAGTGAAACATCTTAAGAATGGAGAATGACATGTTGAAACTAACTGATTAACATTAAGTGTATATATGGAACTAATTTCAATAAAAACCAAGCTAGGGGGAGGAACAGTGGAAGGGCTGGGAAAATTCACACCTACTGGGTAATTCACACATTATGTGGGTGAAAGGCACACTTAAACTTTGACTCAATTTGTACATAAAACAAATTACATAAGTAAAATACATGTGCCCACTAATATTCTAAAATAAAAATACTACTGATATGAATTAGGGATTATCCGGAAAGCATTCTAGATTATTATCTATTTAGGAAACTTCTAAAAGAAAGACTAACAGGGACATTTGCTAACTCTTACTGCCTGAAATGCTCAAAGGAATAAGATATTAGTAGTTAAGATGATTAAAGAGAACTCCCATGGAAATCACAATTGGCTCTAATTCTGCAGCCATGTAGCGTTCATTCTGGGGGTTGAATAAACATGAGGAGCAAATCTCATGTATAAGATGAAGTGTGCCAGGCTCCTGAGGCTGTTGGTCAGGTAAGCAGATTCCCATTTGGAAAGAATTTAGATTGCGGACCAGAAAACAACCTGATTATTTCTGAAACTACAGGGAACATGGCTTAAGATTTCAGGCCTGTTCAAATGAAGACCAAATATATTGCCTGACTTGCCTGTGTAAGAAGCACCACCCTCATTGGCTCAGGGAGGGTAAAGCAGCCCCCTCCCAAATGCTCTATCAAATGACACCTTTGCCTTAGGAAAAATACTTAGTTTCTTATTAGGTGTTCTAGTTTCTTCTTATCATTTGCCAGGCCTTCTCCTAAATGCTACTGTGATGAACTCAGAATGTTAAAGTCAGTTTTAGAACACTAAATTTGTAAGTTCTGGAAAGAATGGGTAGTACATGTATTATGTAGCACCAGTTTTTTTCAGCTCTGGGACCTCAACCAAAAGTTCAGAACAGGAAGAGATCTTATGCAATATATCCCAACCTATTTCCTAATAAACATATTCATAAATCAAAAGATATTAGTTTTGACAGGCAATGTTTAAACTTTTGAAATCAAGCAACAGTCCAGACTTGATCCTTTTGAATTACTATATGAAAGCCAAAACCCACATAAAATTGAGGGCAACTACTATTTAGACAACTAAAATATTTTTATGCTACTTTTAAAAAAGAGAAATGAATATTCATACCAGAAGGGGAGGTTGTTAGGCATAAACAAAGGCAAGACATGTCAGTTTGTGCTATATGAGGACTGAGACTGAGGTTAATACGCCCATTCAGTGAAGGTCAGCAATTCCTTGTTTGTTACACATATCAAGTATTCCTCTTCTGTAATGCTTGGAACCAAAGGTGTTTCAAATTTGTAAACTTTTTATTCAGATTCTTTTTGGATTGGGACATGTTGGAATTATACTTACGTGGCTGAACATCTCGTAGTTGAAAATTCAAAATCTAAAATGTTCTAATAAGCATTTCTTTTGAGCCTCTTATTGAATCAAAATGTTTCAGATTTTGGAGCATTTCAGATTTCATACCACAAACTGTGGTAATTGATTGTCTATTCCATAATCAGCAATTAACAAATAATAAGGGAAGTGGCTATTTTGGGATACATGCACACTTTGCATTTACACAATAAATGTGAATTTAATATTCTATTAAGTGCTATGGAAGAGGATAAGTACATGATGCCATAAGAACACATAATAGTGAGATTCGGCTTAGTCATGAATTATGGATTTACTGAGAAAGTGACAATGAGGCTGAGATCAGCAGTAGTGAAGGGGAGAGGTATGTAAATGAGAAGACAAGCATGTAGAAGGCAGACAACTAACTGAACTCTGAGATGGTGATCCCATGGTCCTAGAAGAGGAATCCATTAGCCAGGTGATGCTGATTCAGAAAACCCAGACAAGGGTACAAAGCAGGCAAACCCCAAGGAATGTAGCCACTTATACTATGCTAAGAATTTTGATCATGATTTAAGAATACTAAAATCGGCTCGGCACCTGTGGCTCAAGCGGCTAAGGCGCCAGCCACATACACCTGAGCTGGCGGGTTTGAATTCAGCTCAGGCCCGCCAAACAACAATAAGAGCTGCAACC
>NW_003852708.1:41031-45689 GCF_000181295.1 Otolemur garnettii
AAAACTATCAGCTGAATAAATATCCTAAATAGTCTGAATAAATAGGTCTAAGCAGTCACTTCATGAGTGACTGTACATTACTGATGTACAATTCAGTGGTTGGTCTTCAAACTTATAATTTGGATTTAGCCCTTAGTCATTACACAAACCTAATAGAGTGCAATCCATTTAATGAAAGTAGTCCCCATGAAAGAGAGAAAGCCAGTGTAATAGTTTCACTCCCCTTTGATGTTTATTTATTCTTTCATTCACTTGGTTTATCGCAATGTGAAGAAAAAGGACTGATACCTAGTCTATATGCTCTGGAATCAGATTGTCTGGATTTAAATGACATCTCTATCACCTAGTAGTTTCTATAAGCTCACAAACTTTTTTTTTAATCTCCTGGGACATATTTTTCATTGGTAATATGGCCATGAAAAGGGTATCTATGGTATAGAGTAACTCAGCATTGAAAAGATCATACACCCTCAAGGGCTCAAGGGAGGGTAAAGCAGCCCCCTCCCAGATGGTCTGCCTAATGACATTTTTACCTCAAGGTAAATCCTTACTTTCTTATTCATTATTCTAGTTTCTTATTATTTTCCAGGCCTCCTCCTAAATGCTTTTGTGATGAACTAAGACTCTCTAAGCCACTTTTAGATCAGTGCATTTGAAAGTGCTGGGGTGAATGGGTAGTATTTATAATGACATGGCACCAAATTTTTTCAGCTTTGTGATCTCAACCAAAACTACACCCAAGTGAGATACTAGTTAATATCCCAACCTATTTCCTAATTAAAAGATTCATAAATCAAAAGATATTTTTTTTGCACACATCAGTTTATATTTTTATTTAACTTTTAATTTCAGATTGATATAAGAGTACAAAGGATTAGGTTAGATTGTTCACATTTGTTAGGTAAAGTCAAGTTGTAGTTTAGCCCTTCACCCTGGAGTTGTACCATATGGCCCTACACTTTGCCCTTTAGGTGGGAGCACACCAAAATCTCTCATTCTTCCCCTCTTCTCCCTCTCTTCTCCTCTGCCCCTCTACTTCAATATGGTTGTGTTTTCCTCTTTCTCAGTTGAGCTGTAGTTCATCCATTAGCTTCGTATTAGTATTGAGTACATTGGATATTTGCTTTTCCATTCTTGTGACACTTTTTTTAAGAGGATGTTCTCCAACTCCATCCAGGTAAATACAAAATTCTCCATCTTTTTATTGCTGAACAGTATTCCATGGTGTTCCTATACCATAGTTTATCCATTCATGAGTACATGGGCACTTGGGTTGTTTCTACAACTTGGCAATTGTAAATTGAGATGCAATAAACATTCTAGTGCAAATGTCCTCATGGTAAAATGACTGTTTTTCTTCTGGGTAGATACCTAGTAATGGGAATGCAGGATCAAATGGAAGGTCTACTTTGAGCTCTTTGAGGATTCTCCATACTTCTTTCCATAGAGGCTGTATTAGTTTGCAATCCCACCAGCAGTATATAAGTGTTCCTTCTTTCCACATCTATGCCAGCATATGCAGCTTTGGGAATTTGTGAAGTGGACTCTTCTCACTGGATTTCGGTGACACCTCAAGGTGGTTTTGATTTGCATCTCTCTGATGATTATGTTTGATGACCATTTTTTCATGTGTTTGTTGGCCATTCCTCTGTCTTCTTGAGAAAAAATTCTGTTCATGTCTCTTGCCCACTTATAAATGGGATTGTTTGCTCTTTTCTTCTGATTAGTTTGAGTTCTCTGTAGATTCTGTTTATTAGCCCTTTGTCAGATTCATAACATGCAAATATCTTGTTCCATTCTGATGGTTGTCTGTTTTCTTTAATTTTTGTGTCTTTATATGCAGAAGCTTTGTAGTTTGATCAGATATCATTCATATATTTTGATTGTTACTGCAATTAACAATAGTGTCTTCTTCATAAAATCTTTTCTCAAGCCAATATCATTAAGAGTTTTTCCCACACTTTCTCTAGATTTTTTTAACATTTCATGTCTTAAATTTAAAATTTTATCCTTCGTGAGCCAATTTTTGTAAGTGGTGAGAGATGTGTGTCCGGTTTCAGTCTTTTGTGTATGGCTTACCAGTTCTCCCAGCACCATTTATTAAATACAGATTCTTTTCTCCCATTCTTTGCTTTTGTTTGGCTTATCAAAGATCAGATGCTGATATGAGGCTGGTTTCATCTCTGGGTTTTCTATTCTGTTCCATAGATCTATGTCTCTATTTTGGTGCTAATACCATGCTGTTTTAATCATGGTAGACTTGTAGTATAACCTGAAGTCTGGTAACATGGTGCCTCCAGATTTGTTTTCATTTCTAAAAATTGCATTGGCTATTGGTTTTTTTTTTTTTTCCTAATTCCATATAAAATGAAAAACTACCTTTTCAAGTTTCACAGCATGATGTTGGTGCTTTAATGGAGATTGCATTTAATCTATAGATCACTTTGGATAGTATAGACATTTTAACAATATTGATTCTTCCCAGCCATGAGTATGTTATGTTCTTCCATTTGTTAATGTCTTCTGCTAGTTTGTTTTTCAGGGTTTAATAGTTCTTTCTGTAGAGATCCTTCATACCTTTAGTTAGGTATATTCCCAGGTATTTCATTTTCTTTGAATCTACTGTGAAGGGAATTGTGTCTTTGATTTGATTCTCAGCTTGATAATTGTTGGCATATATGAAAGCTACTGATTTGTGGACATTGATTTTATATCTCTAGATGTTACTGTATTTCATGATCACTTCCAGAAGTCTTCTGATTGAGTCCCTGGGGTTTTCTAAGTATAAAATCATGTCATCAGCAAACGGTGAAGGCTTGACCTCCTCTGTCCCCATCTGGATAACATCGATATCCTTCTCTTGCCTCGATTGCATTGAGTAGGTCTTCCAGCACTACATTAAAGAGTAGTGGTGATGGTGGGCCTCCTTGTCAGTTTGAAATGGAAATGCTTTCAGTTTTACTCCATTCAGTACGATATTGGCTGTGGGTTTGTTGTAAGTGCCTTCAATCAGCTTAAGAAATGTCCCATATATTGCCTATTTTCCTAAGTGTTCTTGTCTGAAAAGGATGCTGAATTTTGTCAAATGCTTTTTCTGCATCTATTGAGAGGATTATTGGGGTGGAATGTTCTGTATATGTCTGTTAAGTCCATTTGGTCTAGTGTCATGTTTAAGTCCATTATTTCTGTGTTTAGTTTCTGCTTGGAAGATCTGTCTCGTTCTGTTAGTGGGATGTTGAAGTTTCCAGCTTTTATGGTGTTGTAGGATATCATATTGTTCAGACCAATTAGGATTCATTTTATAAATCTGGGAGCATTTAAGTAGGGTGCATATATATTTAGGATTGAAATGTCTTCTTATTTTATTGTTCCCTTAACCAGTATATAATTGTCTTTGTCTTTATTTTTGTTGGTTTAAATCCAATTGTATCTCTAAATAACATTGTGATCCCTGTTTGCTTTTGATTTCCATTTGGCTAAAATATTGTTTTCCAACACTTCACTCTTAGTCTTGTTTTATCCTTAGAGATTAGATGCATTTCTTGGAGACAGCATACATTTGACTTTTGCTTCTTTTATCCAGTCAGCCAGTCTATGCCTCTTTAGTGGGGAATTCAAGCCATTTACATTTATTGATAGAATTAATACGTATGGTGGAGTTCTGATTGTCTTGTGTGGAGGTCTGTAGCCTTGTTTTATTACTTGGGACATTGTGGAAGTGAGGCTTTAACCTTTAGTTTCTAGGTGTCTTTACTTCGCTGGTGATCCATTGGGATGGTCTGTGTGTTGTATGGGTCTAAGTACTTCCTGCAGAGCTAGTCTTGGCAAATTTCCTCAATGATTGCTTATCAGTGAAATATTTGATTTCGCCATCAAATATGACACATAACTTAGGAGCATACAGAATCCTAGGCTGAAAGTTGTTTTGTATGACTATATTGCAATTCAGAGCCCAATTTCTTCTGGCTTTTAAAGTTTCAGCTGACAAATCTGCTATCATCCTGATGGATTTCCCCTTGTATGTCAAATGGTGCTTGCAGCTGGCTACTTGCAGAATTTTCTCTTTTATTCTGACCTTGGACAAGTTAATTACAATGTGTCTAGGAGAAGCTCTGTTTGAACTGAGATGAACTGGGTTTTGATATCTATCTAAAAGAAGTGTGTTTGAATGTTTGGTGATGCTTAGGAAATTTTCAGTTATGATATCCTCCAGTAAGGCTTCCATATCTTTGGGTCTCCTCTATTCTTTCAAAGATACCTATAATTCATATGTTTGGGTGCTTCAGGACATCCAATAATTCTCTAAGAAATTGCTTCACTTTTACTCTCTTCTTTTCTGCCTCTTTAAATTACTGAGTTACCTCAGGTGCCTTATCTTCAATCTTTCTTCTCCAAGGGTTAATTTGTTATTGAAACTTTCTACTGCATTCTGAAACTTCCTGAATGACTCCTTCAATTCTTTAAATTCCAGTATATCCTTTCTAATTTCATCATGCCTTTCATTCATTTGTTGGTTCAATTTTTGGATTTCCTTTTACTACTTTCCCTTCAACTCCCTTCAATGGTTTTTTACTTTCCCTTCAATTCCCTTCATTGTTCTGCCATCCGTACTTTAAATTCCCTTTCTGTCATTTCCATAATTTCTTTTTTTTTTTTTT